>NC_059387.1:4567865-4780365 GCF_019703515.2 Myxocyprinus asiaticus
TCTCTAAAACATGTTATAATTTGACTGTGAAAAACCACATAAAACCCAGAAAAATTACTATGTGGTATTTTCATTTTCATACTATGTGCCCTTTCATGAATAAAAATAATCAATGTGAGAATATTGTACTTCCTGCAATGGTTACTGTATGAACTGGAAGTATGAAAGTATTCCATCACCACTCATGGAATACCACTGTGATCAGACCTGATGAAAAAGAAAAGTAAAGAGAATTTCATCAGGTTTTTATAACAATAGTTTATACTGAAGCATTGTATGACTAATGGTACATTACTGTGGACTGATAAATAAAGGAAAATGTAGCCCACACTGAAAAAAGTGATAATGTGTAATCGCTACCTCAAGGATCAATGGACCTTATTCAGAGTTGTGCCATAATTGGGAGGGAGTCAGTCATACAGTCCCTTCAATGGGTTGTACTGTAGTTTAAATTGGTGTTGATTGTTTAGATCAGTGGTTCTCAACCTTTTTTGATGAACGGTTTTCGCTTCTCACGCCATGCTTCTCACTGATTCTTGCAAAGCTGCGAATTTAAGAGCTTGAGCTTTAAGAGATTTGTGCTCACGCTGCTCTGTCCATTGAGCCGTATCCCCCTACAGAGCCATACAGGTGCATTAGCCGAGGTTGTGCTTCTGCCTGTGTATTTGACGCTGCTAAATAAAAATTTGAATTTGAAATCGAAAAAAAAAAACAAAAAAACTACTTTTCACAAGTTGTGAAAATTAGATGTGAAACAGGGCTTTTATATACAGCTTTATAATGTGCATACCATTGAAGAGACTAAGTCTATCCCTCACATCCTTGTTTTCATTCACATAAAAAAATTAAATATAGTGCTACCTTAAGGTCTATTTCTACTTGATCTAACACTTAAAGGAATGAAAAACATGAAAATTCTGTCATCCATGATTGTGCCATTCTTAACCCTTAATTGCATATCTCGGGTCTTTCGAGACCCCGGACCTCATTCCACACCCTGTACCTCATCCAGTTTTTGGAGTTGTGCCCACACCTCTTTAGTATTCCTCAGTCTATCTCTTATAAATAGTGTAAAATAAATATTTATAATAATAATAATAATAATATATATTATTATATATATATATATATATATATATATATATATATATATATATATATATATATATATATATACACTATATTGCCAAAAGTATTCGCTCACCCATCCAAATAATTGAATTCAGGTGTTCCAATCACTTCCATGGCCACAGGTGTATAAAGTGAAGCACCTAGGCATGCAAACTGCTTCTACAAACATTTGTGAAAGAATGGGCCGCTCTCAGGAGCTCAGTGAATTCCAGCGTGGTACTGTGATAGGATGCCACCTGTGCAACAAGTCCAGTCGTGAAATTTCCTCGCTACTAAATATTCCACAGTCAACTGTCAGTGGTATTATAACAAAGTGGAAGCGATTGGGAATGACAGCAACTCAGCCACGAAGTGGTAGGCCACGTAAGATGACAGAGCGGGGTCAGCGGATGCTGAGGCGCATAGTGCGCAGAGGTCGCCAACTTTCTGCAGAGTCAATCGCTACAGACCTCCAAAGTTCATGTGGCCTTCAGATTAGCTCAAGAACAGTGCGTAGAGAGCTTCATGGAATGGGTTTCCATGGCCGAGCAGCTGCATCCAAGCCATACATCACCAAGTGCAATGCAAAGCGTCGGATGCAGTGGTGTAAAGCATGCCGCCACTGGACTCTAGAGCAGTTGAGACGCGTTCTCTGGAGTGAGGAATCACGCTTCTCCATCTGCCAATCTGATGGACGAGTCTGGGTTTGGTGGTTGCCAGGAGAACGGTACTTGTCTGACTGCATTTTGCCAACTGTGAAGTTTGGTGGAGGGGGGATTATGGTGTGGGGTTGTTTTTCAGGAGCTGGGCTTGGCCCCTTAGTTCCAGTGAAAGAAACACTGAATGCTTCAGCATACCAAGAGATTTTGGACAATTCCATGCTCCCAACTTTGTGGGAACAGTTTGGGGATGGCCCCTTCCTGTTCCAACATGACTGCGCACCAGTGCACAAAGCAAGGTCCATAAAGACATGGATGAGTGAGTTTGGTGTGGAAGAACTTGACTGGCCTGCACAGAGTCCTGACCTCAACCCGATAGAGCACCTTTGGGATGAATTAGAGCGAAGACTGCGAGCCAGGCCTTCTCGTTCAACATCAGTGTCTGACCTCACAAATGTGCTTCTGGAAGAATGGTCAAAAATTCCCATAAACACACTCCTAAACCTTGTGGAAAGCCTTCCCAGAAGAGTTGAAGCTGTTATAGCTGCAAAGGGTGGGCCGACGTCATATTAAACCCTATGGATTAAGAATGGGATGTCACTTAAGTTCATATGCGTCTAAAGGCAGATGAGCGAATACTTTTGGCAATATAGTGTATATATATATATAAAATGGTTTAAAGGAATATTTCTGGTTCAATACAAGTTAAGCTCAATCGACAGCATTTGTGGCATAATGTTGATTACCACAAACTTTTATTTCAAATCATCCCTCCTTTTCTTTATAAAAAGCAAAAATCGAGGTTACAGTGAGTGAATGTGGCAAATGTTTTGAGGGTTTAAAGGCAGAAATGTGAAGCTTATAATTAAATAAAAGCACATTCAGTTAAAACTCATGTATTATTTGAGCTGTAAAGTTGTTTAAATGGTCATTTTTACAGTCGTTTTAGGGTTTGTTGACATCACACTGTCATGGCAACAATGTGGTAAAATTGGCTATAACTTTACACAGAAAAGGTTATTAAGCGATTACTAACACTAAAATCATGTTTACATGCATATCCTTTATGTCTTGTGTCTATACTTTTGAAACAGTGTTTCAGCGTTCAAAAGCTGGCCCCATTCACTTCCATTTAAGTGCCTCACTGTAAACCAGATTTTTCCAAGTCAACATAAATTTTTGTGGTATTCAACATTATGTCACAAATGCTGTCGACTGAGCTTAACTAGTACTGAACCCAGAAATTCCTTCAAGTACCAAAAGTGTACAGGGTCATTAGAGAACCTAGGTATGTAAGAATGTTGTTGTTGCTGCTGTTGCTGCCCTTCCATAAAATATATTTTTATGATTATTTCATATCTAAAAAAGTTTACTATGACATATCTATTTCTTTATTACACAAGAAATTAGTACTACAGTATATTCACACAAATAAATACTAGATCACGTTGACTTTCTGTGCAACACTGAATTATCAACAGTGGTGAATTATCAGTATTGTATATGCGTATACGTATACAGATTATATAGTACATGCTATGTATTACTCAAGGTGGCACTGTTGTTTCAATGATTGACTTGATTTACATTTGGCATTGCTTTTTGACGAAGAAACAACATAAAAGTAAACTATAGCAAGTTTAACACATGAACAGTATGACATGACTATTGCCATTTGTTGGACTATTGAAATTATCAAATTTATATATATTGAAGTAAATTGTGCATCTATTTAGACTCAATAAGTTCCTGTGAAAATACATATGTGTAACCTATTTGTAACTTATGTGTAACTTATAGCTTATGAGTTATGTGTAGCTCAATACGTGTTTGACAGCCAGTTGCGTCTCATGAAATTTCAGTGTGAAAGTTTTAAATACTGTTCTAGATTTGTCCTGAATTGTTGCATTATCTGTTTGATTTATGAAAAATAAAACATAATAATATTTCAAAATATATCTTTTTCTATTATTTCTAATTGTCTTGAAAATATTTTGAAAATGTTACACTATTTGGACATTTTATAGATCCATTTGTAATAGATATACTTGCTGGGACTCTAAAGACCTGAATATGTGTTTGGGAAAATTCTGATGCATTTAAGGGTTAAAGAATTAAAAAAAAAAAAAACGTTACAGCATATTGTTTCCATTCAAGGTCAGTATTCAAAGTTCAAATAAAAAAAATCACACTACTGTTTGCCAAAAACAAGGTCTTGGAGTGATACGAGAGACATGAAAGTAGCACAGTAAGAAATCTAGATTTGTCAATCACAATTAAGTATCCCAGACAGCAGTGTAACAATGATAGAGATCTGACAGAAAAGTGAGCTCTTACTAAATTTCTAAAATGTTTGTCTTCTTTTCAAGCAGTGGTTTCAAAATGTTTTATTTTTTTTTATTTATTTTTTTTATAGTTTGTGTGGGAATTCCCACATAATAAAGGCCAAACTTTCAATACAATCCCGCACCAAATTCAGAACCTGTTGTAAAATACATAATATAACTTTATAACATAAATAGCTAGTATGTGCCTTACTTTGAAGATTATAACAATGTTGATAATTCTCTTCAATTGCCTGGTCCAGTTCTTAATGGCAAAACTAGCCCAACCAAATAATCAGTAAAGGAAAAATAATTAATTGAAGCTGCTACAGCGAGCAGCCCCCTCTGTTGGTCAAAATAAACAACACACGGTAAGCTTTGCTGCTCGGGCTTCCTTGCAATGTAATTTCACTATGAACGCTGTCTTGACCACTCGGGGGAAAAACTGGGACATTTCCGGGGACAGCTCCAGTCGGGCACAGGCCATCAAAAACCGTGACTGTCCCCAGAAAACGGGGACGTCTGGTCACCCTATGAAAAAGTATCATAAAAGTAGTCCATACCTCATGCATCACATTTAAAGTTTTCAAACAAAAAGTCTTTAGACAATCAAGAGATTTGTCTTTTTCTCAGATTTCTCCCCTCCGAAAGAAAAGATTTCCAGTTTAAATTAGTCCAAGAAAACACTTGGTGGATTGTCTGTTGAATGGGTTTTAAATGTAAGCTGAGCTAAACTGAGGCAATGAGACCCAGGCGAGACACCCTGACCTCTCCAGTCAAACCTGAAATTCCCTGTGGCACAGCAAAGACAGGGTTCACCGTACACCTGGGACCCAATTTGAGCTTGCAGGTCAGTGACTTCATGGTTGAGGGAGTGTGTGAATTCATTAAGTGAACTAAAAGACTTGTGCGAGCTGTAATACTGAGTGTTATTGCTTTCTCTGAGAGATGGAAAACCAAGCTCTGCTTTCTGCCCTGTTGCCTTAAAGTAACTGTAGGAAACAAAAGCCTTTGACTTTTTTCCAGATTTTTGGATCATATGGTCTTCAAGACAAAACAATACCAATGAAAGAATGATTTACTCACTCTTGTGTTGAGAATATAATGTTGCTCTAAACCCTTATGACTTTCTTTCTTCCATGGAACACAAAAGAAGATATTTTTCATAGTGACCACATCTGCCAAGTTTAAAAAAGGATGAAAGAAGCACCATTAGTAAGTATTTAAAAAGTAGTCAATAAGACTTATGTGCTATATTCCAAGTCTTATGAAGACAAAAGATAACTTTGTGTGAAGAACAGAGTAAAATCGGTCATTCACTGAAAATCTTCCCCTCTGCTGTAGCTCTTAAGTCTCAGTCACACTCAAATTCAGATGTCATTGATGCAAAAATGCCATTGGGTCTCACTTGAGCCATAACTGAATGTGATACGGCAGTTTAAATGTGCGGAATGGAGAGAGAGATTTGACAGCTACGTTGGACCGCAAGCTTTGTAGTGATCTTTGCAAATTTCGGTATGTTCCTCACTCAAAGCAGTTGTGGCCAGCTTGATCTCATGATCATGAAATTACATGACTGTAAGGCGATATTTTTGCAAAATGACATTACGTGGTTTATTACACCTATTGCTGCAGTTCCGAGATTAAATGTCCACTGAGTGGCGCTAAAAGTGAGTAAAATGTTCTCCTAAACAGATTTTTACAACAGGTGTTGAGGTTGATGCTCTATTGAGTTTTAAACCCACAAAACCGACCTCCCTACCCTAGACCTTAAACCTAAAACTGACAGATAGGGTCAGAAAAGCAAATGTGAGATGAAAAACGCAATTATTGAAGCAACCACGTCATTTTCTGGTGCTTCTATGAAACTTTCGGGTCACGTGTCGACTCGCATGCTCCTCAGGACTCCAGTATTTCCGCTATCACACAACTTAATAGCACTCGAACAAGCTTGTAAATGTAGTTGGTTATGTAATGCAAATGCTAAAATGTATCACCTTACAAGTCACGTGCTATAGTGAAAGTGTTCAGATGTCATAATATAGCATTGTGAGGAACAAGGTGAAAAGTGTTTCTGAACTGATAATACATAATACTGATAATAAAACAACTTATTGTAGCCCCTTTAGTTTTCATTTCACCTCGGAACTGCCGTGATACGTGTAATAAACCACATAATGTTGTTTTGCAAATATATAGGTATAGGAATGTGATTCTATGAGACAGAAAACAATTTACAGATTTGGAACGACATGAGGCTGAATTCATTTTTTAATTAACGAATATTCCTTTAACACACTTTGCCCCCACAACAACCCCCCCCCCCCCCCCACACACACACACACACACACAATCATGACACAAAATCATAACATTCTATAAGTATTCCTAGTTTTCTAAAGCCACGCAATAGCTTTGCTTTATGGAACAAACTGACAGAATTGTAAGTCTTTGTTCACTGAAAATCTTAACATTTACCCTATAGTTCTTCTTGGAACATTCATGAGAAAAGTTATAAATATGTGCCACTTTTATTGTGCTTTTGTATACTTTTTAAAGCTTGAAAACAATTCCTTAATTGTTGTAATTGCATTTAAAATAGAGACCAGTGCATTCTTCAAAATTTCTTCTTTTGTGTTCCATAGAAGAAGCTCAGGTTTGGTAGGACACAGGGGTGTATAAATCATGACAGAAATTTCATTTTTGGATGAACTCTCCCTCTAAAAAGAAAATTGGGATTGTTCTTTCCTGTAGTCATTGTTTAACTTTCATGATTAAACACTACTATAAATAATCACAAAAAAGAAAAGAAAAAGGAAAGGCAAAAAAAGCAACTCATTTTCATTCTTATTCTGAGATTTGTTCCCACCCCACTGAATATATTACATAAGGAAATATTTCAGAGTGGTTTTTCTTTTCAAAGAAAATGACCATGTTGAATGTATCTTTCTCAGGTTTAAGGGAATTCCATGGCATGCAATCTATGTGAGTCTTGTACCCTTTCAATAGATCTAACATACATTTACATAGTCATCACATAAAGTAATGTAGCCATGTTGGAGAAATGCATTTGGTGTTTTCTGATGACAAGTGACAGAGGCAGGGCTCTTGGGTACTTCATGTTTCTTTTCCAGAGACTGTTTTAAATTATGTTTGTTTATTGGCATAATAATGGCAATGTTCAGTTGACATCTCTGTAGTGTTCCCAATGGGACACATTGGAAGACCTGTTACCAGCAGAGACAGATCAGCATGTGATGGCCTGGCTTGCATATAAAACCCTCATAGTATGTTTTAGTGCTATATCTGTGTGACGAGGAGGAGGGCCGGGCCAGGCTAGGCTGTAAGGACACATGCCTGACCCTGAATCGGGCTAATCAGCTGGGAGGGGGATAAAGACGAGCTGGAGGTGCTAGTTCGAGAGATAGAGCCACATGCAGCCGCTGTGTGATTTTAGATAATTTATGTTATTAAAATTTATGTTGACTGTTCAGCCGGTTCCCACCTCCTCCTTCCACCAGGGCTTGGAGGACTCGCTGCCATCTGCCAATGGAGGAACGAGCTGTCGTCCGCCAGATGTCAAAGGAGTAGTTGAGGACCAGGCGACGGCATGTCTGGGGACCGGCGAGCTAATTTTCTCTCTCTCTCTCTCTCTCTCTCTGTCACTCTGCCTCGCTCTTTCCCTCTCCCCTTTCTCTCCCCTCATCTCTCCCAGGGCTCCAGAGAGGTGGGAAAGACCTGCCGGCAGGCGCGGCCAGAAGGACAACACCGCCCCTCCAGGAAGGGAAGGGAGTACATCATGCCAGGGGTTTCCCTGGCCTGAGTCGGGAGATGGAGGAGTGTGATGAAGAGGAGGGCTAATCAGGCAGGAGGGGGATAAAGACAAGCTGGAGGTGCCAGTTCAAGAGAGAGAGAGAGAGAGAGAGAGAGAGAGAGAGACACATGTGGCCGCTGTGTGTGTGTGTGTGTCTATGTGTTTGTGTTTAAGTTGATTTGAGTTCATGTTATTAAAACTTATGTTGACTGTTCAGCCAGTTCCCACCTCCTCCTTGCCCACCTTACCCCATTACATTGGTGCCAAAACCCAGGAAGGAGGAGGGATGTGCTGTCGCGAAGTCCTCGCTGCTGCCATCCACCAGGGTAGCAGCTGCGGCTGTCTCCCTTGTTACAGAGGGATCGCTGCCAGCCGCCGAGAGACGGAGGAACCGCTGTCGTCCACTGAGAAAGGGGGGGAGCCGTTCCATCCGCCAGGGGTCAGAGGACTCGCTGCCGTCTGCCAGGGGAGGAGCGAGCTGTCATCTGCCAGATGTCGGAGGAGTACCTGAGGACCAGGCAATGGCGTGCCAGTTTTTTCTCTTTCTCCTCTCTCTGTCGCTCCGCCTTGCACTTTCCCTCACCCCTTTCCCTCCCCTCTTCTCTCCCAGGGCTCCAGAAAGGCAGGGAAGAACTGCTGGCAGGCACGACCCAGAAGGGAAACACCCCACCTCCAGGAAGGAAGGGTAGTACGTCATGCTGGGGGTTTCTCCGCCCTGAGTCGGGCGATGGAAAAGTGTGATAAGGAGGAGGGCCGGGCCATGAGGACACACGCCCGGCCCTGAATAAGGCTAATCAGCCGGGAGGGGGATTAAGATGAGCAGGAGGCGCCAGTTCGAGAGAGAGAGAGCCACATGTGTGTCTATGTGTTTGTATTTAAGTTGATTTGAGTTAATTTATGCTATTAAAACTTATGTTGACTGTTCAGCCGGTTCCCGCCTCCTCCTTGTCCACCTTACCCCGTTACAATCTGCCTTTAAATCAAATCTCCTTTGCGTGGAAGTCAAATGAGTGATGAATAAATAAATAAAGACCATTCTGGATGATCAAATACCTAAATGTGGGGTCCAAAATATGAGGCTATTAGTGTAAATTCTTCTATTTTGCATTTTTCAAATCTATATATTTGTTTTTCATTAAATATTATATGGAAACCTGCAATAGTTGCCTTTAAGTAGGAATATCATAAAATATTAATACATAGATTATTGACAGGCAATTTATTTTCTCTATATGTTTTTGAGGCATAGATATATTAACATTATAGCCGATATTTAAATTAGAAGCCTAACTTGTTTGCCTTCCAATTCACTGTCAGATGGCCTTCCGTTTAATATAGTCTGGCGTAATAGGTTTGGTTTTGTAATATAACATTTACTGTACAGCGGTAAGCGATTTTAGCCGTTTTAGAACTTCCACAAACTGAGCTGTTGGATTAGCCTTTTCCCAAAACCCTGCACTCCAAAGATACCAAATGAGCTTTATTGAGACCGACACAAGCAGGAACGGTTGTCAAAAACAACAGCAGCAAAATAACGCCCTCAACTGATAACTGTTATGAGCAACATGACATAAAAATGGCATTATGCCTCAATAATTTGCTTCAACTACAATATTATGAGAACGCACAAAATGTTTGACAGTCAGAAAGCGTCATTGTCCGTGGCTCGCGGACACATTTTTGTTTGCTGTTTACAGAGTCTAGAGCTGTCACAGAGATCGGTGAGATATCTCATGACACTTATTTCATTAATATCTTTCAGGGAGTATTACAAAGATTTGCATACCTTTCCATGAAACAATTGCTTACAGCACCTTTAATACTGAAGGACACATTGATGCAGTGCAGGTGGCAGTTCAAAGTTGTGAATCTGGTCACCAGTCACACAAAAGATACAGAGGTTTTTGTACTTCTGTGATGTTGATGAGTTTGCAGGTTAGTGTATGAAACAATTGTTTCTAATTTTAGAACGTGCCATGTTGTCCACCAGGCACATCCAGTGTTCGACCCTCTTCGAGTTACCCTGCCACTCATACTGTACCAAAGTTGTGTTGAGAAATATGTAAGAAAAGACAAAAACTGTTGTGCAACGAGTAGCCCCATTTATATCTGAAAAAATGCAGATACAGATCAATAATCATCTGGAAAGTTTTCTGATTATCAATGCATGAAAATGGCATCAATCCCGAGCTTACCTTAAAGAGCTTTTTCCATCTAAACCTTAAAATTAGTTTTGTTGGAGTAACCTAATGCAAGTTCATTTAGACACGTTTAATGATGTTTTTGACTTGAATGAAACCAGTTAATATTAATGTTAATTCATAAAGAACATTTTATAGGTTACCACTTTTTGTCAGTGTGTTTGCTTCAGTAAAACCTATGAAATCTGATCTGTTGTCCAAAGGAATTAACATCACAATAATTTCACAAATGTATTTAATTCGTGACCAAGCAGTATTGCACAATCTTAAAAAAAATATTTTTGAGTTATATAAAATTAGAGAAAATAGTTTTGTATTTGTTAACATTAGTATAACAATAGTACACAATAGTTAACATTTTGCAGCATTTATTAAACTTGGTTAATGTTAATTTCTACATAAACTAATACATTTGTTTACATTAAAAGTTGTATAGGTTAATATTAGTTAATGCATTATAAACAATGAACAATAGTAAATTGTTGAATATGGGTAAATTGGGAAAGGTTGATCCCCATTATATCCATATGTATTTCCTTAAATACCAGGTCATACAGTATTTGGATCATAATTGAAAGTGCCAGGATATGGGAAATTTCCAAAAGTGTCCCACTTTGTCCATTTTCACCCTAATGTTACCGAATACAACCTTCATGTAAAGTTTTACCAATATTTCTTATTCACTTTTTTCGATAACATTTCTTTGTTTTAAAGTGTTTTTGAAGATTTTGAATCCCAGTTTTTTTCCACTTTTGGAACCCCACTGTATGGCTAGATAAAAATATAGCTGTTGTAGTGATTGCACACTAACATACACACAAACTCACAAATACATGCCATAAAGATTTAAAAAAATATATATGTTCTATATGGGGAGACCCTATGCTGACATTTTAAAGCACTCGTATAGCTCTATGAAGTCAAATACACTGGAGAAAGAGATTGGAAAAACTGCTCCACCAGAGGGAATGTGGTGCAGAATTCCAAATATAGCCACTGGACAAAAGTTACAATATCAAAATTCACAGGCACAGAAAAGATGTCATTATAAAACAAAAGAGTTGCCTATCTCTTTTCTCTTTGAGTTGTCTAAGAGTTGCATCCATCTGCCCTGGTAAGAAATCTCCCGAAATATCATGTTCAAAATCCAAACAGGCTTCTGAATGTGAAAGAATAACCTCGTTTCCTTCTAAAAATATTATGGTAACTGATGGTAAAGATGTTATGAAGAGCAGTCCATCCTTAAAAGCCCTCAAACTAGACTATATATCTATCATAAAACCATCTCTAAAGGATCCTGCTCTTATTACAGCATGCCATTCAGTCTGCAGAGGACATCAGGCTGAGCTTTGGGTTACAACGGCAGTGTAGCTTTCCTTTTAGTTGTAGTAGAGGTTTGTAATTCAATTTGATGTATTTTTAAGGAAGTTAAATACAAACATGTATAGGGGAATTGGCTGTTTTGTCAGCTTTTTGCGTAACTAGACCATAAAGGCAGAATTACTAAATTAACTTAAACACAGAAATTTCATTTTGATTTTGTCACTTTTGAAATAGATATTTATTGTTTCAAGAAAGCAGGTGGAAAAAAAAAAAAAATGCATCCAAAGGGAAATTATTGGATTGTGAAAAGTGCACAATCCATGTTATGGAGCCTGACTGAGTTTGAGGTTGTGGATTGGAGGAGATCTTGGCAGGGACTTGGCAGCAAAAGTTTAAGTTCACCCTATTTCTTCAATAGCCCGCACAGCCTAGATGACATCAACCAAAAAGTTACTTCAGAGGTGGAGCAAGTTATTACATTTTGAAAACATTTTTGGTTTTGATTACATACACTGTTCAATCAAGCACAATACAACCGGGAATGTGTAAATAGTAAAGTAAATTTAATGCACTGACTTTTTAACATACTATCCATGGTAACATGATAAGAGTTGAATATATCAACCATTTACAAAGAAGCAAAAATAAAGAGCATCCTCTCATATATGCATAGAGAGTTTTAAAACACATACAGTAAATTCAACACTTTCATCTGGATTTAGGTTGGAATCAGGGCACAATGCCAGTAAAAGTGTGGTGGACAGAATCATGTGTTTTAAAGTGAGGGACACGTGTCCCCTAAGTCCAGTGGCTATGATGGCCTTGGCAGAACAATTGCTAATGAAAACACATAGGACACAATACCCAAGCTGTTTGATGACCATGTCCCAGTTCAGAGCATGCCTGGTGGTAAGGACATAGTCAACAGTCAAATATGCAGTACAGCCTCAGCCTGTTAATGAGCACATTTCACTGAAATGAATGACAATTAAATTCCTATACCTAAAAAGTTCTCATCAGGATTGTATAATGGTTCGTGTACTGTCACCATGGAAACATACATACTTTAGTATTCACCATCTCAGGCAATAAAGTCGACAGCATGACATCTGTTGAAGTAAAACATTCTATAAAATCAATAAACATCCAAAAATGCAGCATCTGTTGTGCATCATGTTTTCATTTCTTTCTTTTTTTTATAGTCATAAGTAAGATAAGAACAGATCACTGTCAGTATGTGGTGATGGGGGTGTGGTCTTGTGTCTGTTTGCGGGAGGGAGTGGTGTGGATCATCAAGCTGGTTGACATGATTTCTAACAGCTGTTTCTCATTACAATGATAGCGGAGAGAGCCCTTAAAACAGCTGAACATGCCAGAGAAGGAGAGAGTGAACAACACGAGTGTGCAGGGACTGGCATGTCTTATTTGAGTGTTCTAATGTTTTAGTGTTGTGAAGCTGAGATTTCAAGTAGTTTATGCCTAAGTATTGTGAAGCTGAAGATTTCAAGATGTTTATGCTATTGTCTAGCCCTGGTACCATTAGCAGCTGTGATAAGAAAGGAGGATGATTTTCCAGGGGTGGTGGCGGGAGGTGTAGATTGTTAGGGAGGTTAATACACTCGGTGACCTATATGAGAGTGTTGAGATCTTTTGAAAATGTTGTTGAACATTTTGGTATTCCCAGATCTTTTAGGTATTTACAGCTGTGCCACCTGCTTTGTACTGTTTTTGGGAGTAGCATACACCCCCCTAAAGTGGCCGATACTCTGGGAGTGGTGATTACTGCTTTTGGAAAAGGTAATGAGACATCAGTGTATTACTCCCTGCTAATTCAGAGTCTGGGGGATGGAGCTTTAACTTCTCTCAAGAGATTATGGCAGAAAGATTTAAACTTGGTATTGGAGGAGGGAATGTGGGCTAGGATTCTGAAAAACATCAAGTCTGCATCTAGAGATGCAAGGATGCGCCTTATGCAATTCAAGATTTTACATCAATTCTATTGGACCCCCCTCTAAATTGTATAGGCTTGGTCTTAAAGACACACCCACCTGCTGGCAATGCCAATCAGAAGATGGAGACACAACCCATGTTTTTTGGTGGAGTGTTAAGATCCAAGAATTTTGGTTGAATGTTCAATGTTTTATGTGTGATGTGTTGGGCACTCGGATTTCGTTTTGCCCCAGACTCTGTGTTTTGGGCGATGGGGCGGTCATCGATGTAGGGAATAAACACATAAAAAATTGGGTTCTGACCAGTGTAATGATCACCAGACAAATTATTTTAAGGGGATGGAGGTCGGCTGGAGCGCTCCCATTTCAGGAGTGGTACATGGAGATGGGAATCATGGTGGCTTTTGAGGAAGTGTCATTTAGAAGACTGGGTAACTTGGATTTGTGTGTTGGGAAATGGGGTAACTATTTGGAGTTTTTGGAGGGCTCTCGGGAGGGGCAGTGGAGAGAGAGGTATAGGTATAAATGTGTGTGATTATTATATATATGGTTTTTTTTTGTTGTTGTTTTTTTTTCACTTGTTTGTTTGTTTGTTTGTTTTTTGTGTATATACTCATGTGTGACCACAGGAATGTCTGCTGAGGGTTAGGGTGGGGTTGGGGGTTGAGAGGGGGAGGGGTAATTGTGGGGGTTAAATGTTCATTATATATGTTTTGCTTTTCTTTATTTACTGTATGAATCAATAAAAAATGTTAATCACGAAAAATGTTTATGCTGACTGAGAGTTTTGTTACACTGAACTGCTTGAAATAAGAAACACACTGAGATGCATGCACACAGAGAGTGTGGAAGGCAGAAAAATAAAAGCCTACCTGAAGCGTGTCACTGCTCCCCGTCTCCTCCTTTTCCATACTCAAACCTGGAGTGCTACACAGTACATCAACAAATCCCCATCTCAGTGTTAAAAATGTGTGTGTTGTTGGAGCAACAGCACAGCGGTTAGCACACATGCTTTTGACTTGTTTAGCTGTGGTGACCATGTAGGTGATACAAAAGCCCAAAATTAGAAAGGAACAAGTATAAAATTGTCATCATATGATTCTATTTCTGTAAAGCTGCTTTTGAACAACATGCATTGTACAAAGCGCTAAAAATAAAAAAACTGAATTCAGTTCAATAATTTACTCACCATCATGTTGTTCCAAACCTGTATGACTTTCTCTCTTCCGTGGAACACAAAAGGGGATTTTTTCATGAATATACTGGCCACTCTTTTCCATATAATGAAACTGAATGAATTGGGCTAAATTATTATGGTAACGCAGATTTTCCAGAAATGGGAGAACACACATGGAGGGAGTGTATACCCTTCATTTGAGCATGTAAGCGCTCTCTCTCACCAGAGGCGGCACCCAGCACTGTCTCGCCAGAGATGAAACTCAGTGCTCTCATGCCAGAGGCAGCAGGCTGTAAGAGAAAGTGGAGAAATGCCCAGTTGCCTTGCCATTGCCCTCGCCATAGTCCCTAGTTGCCTTGCCATTGCCCTTGCCAGAGTCCCCTGTTGCCTTGCCATTGCACTCGCCATAGTCCCCTGTTGCCTTGCCATTGCCCTCGCCAGAGTCCCCTGTTGCCTTCCTATTGCCCTCGCCAGAATCCCCTCTTGCCTTGCCTTTGCCAGAGTCCCCTGTTGCCTTGCCTTTGCCTTTGGCAGAGTCCCCTGTTGTTGTCTTAGCATTGCCCTCGTCAGAGTCCACAGTTTCCTTACAATTGCCTTCGCCAGAGTCCCCTGTTGCCTTGCCTTTGCACTCACCAGAATCCCCTGTTGCCTTGCCATTGCCCTGGCCAGAGTCCCTAGTTGCATTGCCTTTGCCCTCGGCAGAGTCCCCTGTTGCCGTGCCATTGCCCTCACCAGAGTCCCCTGTTGCCTTGCCTTTGCGCTCGCCAGAGTCTCCTGTTGCCTTGTCATTGCCCTAGCCAGAGTCCCCTGTTGCCTTGCCTTTGTGCTCGCCAGAGTCCCATGTTGCCTTGCCATTTCCCTGGCCAGAGTCCCTAGTTGCATTGCCTTTGCCCTCAGCAGAGTCCCCTGTTGCATTGCCTTTGCCCTCGGCAGAGTCCCCTGTTGCCTTGTCATTGCCTTAGCCAGAGTCCCCTGTTGCCTTGCCTTTGTGCTCACCAGAGTCCCATGTTGCCTTGCCATTGCCCTGGCCAGAGTCCCTAGTTGCCATGCCTTTGCCCACGGCAGAGTCCCCTGTTGCCTTGCCATTGCACTCGCCATAGTCCCCTGTTGCCTTGCCATTGCCCTCACCAGAGTCCCCTGTTACCTTGCCTAAGTCCCCTAGTCTGTGACCCCCACTCAAGTCTCCAGGTCTGTCAGCCTACCTTGGCCTCCTGGTCTGTGTCAATAATTTGGATTTTATTGATATTTGGGGAAAATTTTTAAGTTTATCTATCATCTATCAATCTATCTATCTATCTATTGTATTTGGCTGATATAGACCATTTCAAGAATGTAAACAATAACAAAGTTAGAATGCTACTGGCCTGGGAGCACTTCTGGTATCATTACTGGATCCTTTAAATAAGGCTCTGAGTTAACGATGAAATTGTATCATAGTTTGGATGCTCACAATTATTTCTTCAGTGGAAAGATCAGGAATATTGGATCGTTCCTATTATAATCAATGAAACCTTTCAGTGAAGGTGTCTGTGTGACTTGTGGACAAGGTAAGGATTTCTTTTTTTGGTTTCCTAATTTGTAAATTGTTTTGGATTAAAGCATCTGCTACCTATAACAGTAAATTACTTGTGCAGCTTCATTCAATATAATGGGAGCAAACTATTGGCACTTTTAAAGCTCTACCTATCAACCTACAATGATTTTAAATAAATGTTGTTTACCTGCCAGATATAAGATGTGTGCTACAGTTGTTAGTAATGCACGTATCCACCTTACTTCACTGAAGCGGTTCATGCATCCAGCGGTTGCTTTTTCGGAGATAAAAACCCTTTAATTTCCATCAATTCCAGGCATCCAGTGAGTATCCAGCCACCGAACAACATGGTCCACATTTTAATAATAACATTTTATAACAATCGTGTAAACGTTAGTAATGTTAATCGTGTTAAAGTCACTATAAATGAAGTGCCTCCCACTGTTGTTTTTAACGAGAATGACAACTAGTAGGAAATGTTCAGGGAAAAAGATGTCACTTCCTTAAACAGAAGAATTGTCCTTTTCTGTTCATTTTAAGGTTTAGAGTGAATCTTCAAGAGCCACTATCCTTTTCTAAAGGTTGTAGAGCCTTAAAGGAATAGTTCAACCAAAAAGTTTTTTATTATTATAATTTATTCATATCATTCACTCATTTTCCTCCATGTAAGAAGTTTTTTATTTATTTATTACATTTATTTCAGTAAATAATTACTTAAATTTCAGCTATTTCAAGCTATGGTATGACTTCAGAAGATAAGGGGCCGGTTGCATAAATCTGTTTTAGACTGGTCTTACAAGGTAGTTGTGTAAAAATTTTGGTCTTAACTTTTTCGGTCAGTTCCATAAAAACTTAGATCTGTCTAATTTAAGACCAAAAGTTAAGACAACATACCCCTAGGCTAACTTTTGCTTACATTCTATGTTGCCATGTCAAAAAACCAGCTGAACTCCGGTCAGCTGAGCAAGTGTGGGCTTCAGTTGAGGGCTAAAAGTGGCTTGAGTTGAGACTTTGTATAAGACTTTGACGATGGTAACCAAATTTCTTATTTTTTTATTATTTGGGTTAAAATCACAAAATGTGTTCATAAGATTCAATTTTGAAGCATTGTATTCTAATATCAAAATATTTTCAGCCCACTGTCAGCATTTTTTTTTTCTTTTTTTTTTTTTTTAAGTCCTTCAGTGGCTGCATCTGAAATGAGGAAAATGCTGCCTCCAGAGGTTGTATACGGAGGTAGGAAGGGATGAAAGAATGTCCAAATCCAAAGTTCACGTCACATCCTGTCTACTGAGATACTTTCATCTGATCGATTTTTGAAGGCAGCATAGATGTATCCTTCACTGCCTAACAAATCCCACAATCCTGTACATGCGGACCCACAGCGGTTGAGCTGAAGAATGAAAATGGTGGCATAGAGACAGTTGATAGCCAGTTTGTGTATAAATGTAAGTTTTTCACTTTTTCCTACTTTTGCTTCCATTTCTAACAAGAAAGTAGTATTGTTGTTATTAAATATAAGCTTGGTTATCACCAAAACTTTCTTGCTTTTGTTCTAGATTAATAGTCCTTTGTGGTTCGGTTGGACTGAATGAATGCTGGTATCCTAGCAACAATGTGATGTAGTGCTGCCTCGGAAACCTGTCCGAAGCCAGTTTCCAGAGGTACCTTCGTATGCAAACTCTGTCTGTTAAGTCATTGACTGATAGGTCAGCGAAGCAACAAGGCAGCTACCTTAGAATTCGGACGCAGCCTGTGTTGAGCACCCACTGTTGACTTTTTGCTTTTAAGTTGTTCAGTGTCTTACTTTTCCCCCAGTGCAATGTGAATTAGACACATTGTTTTATGCAACAGGTTTTCTCTGGTGTCTTTATTTACTCTAATTGTAAAACGCAGTCTTAGGTTAATGGCAATGTTTATGCAACTGGCTGCTGTACTTTGACTTTTCCAATACATAAATATTTAAGCCATTGTGGCACGATATCCCACTCTCTTCCAGTGAAGACACCATGTGAAAACTATAAAACATAAGCACAGACATACTGTCAGCCCATCTGATGACACACATGGCACAGCGAGGGCGGCTCTTCAAAGACATTCACAAAAGCTGGAGATGTCTGTAATGCTCAGGTAAACATGACCTGCTGTGAGAAAGATGAAGAGTGATTGATATTTGGGCTGAGAGATTGGCGTGGAGGTGATGTGTCCCAGCATGCTTCTGTCTGTGGGGACTTACTGATGAGACATGTGGCTGATATTTACCGGGGGTCTCACCAGGGGACCGAATCCCCAGGCTGAATCACTGCTGCGCCTATGTCCTCATTTACAATCTTGTATTTATTTATTTATTTTACCCTCCAAAGTAAATTTTCACTATCATATTTTTTGTTTTAGCTCTTAGGTAAACAAGTGATTGTTACAAAAAAAAAGGAGAGAAAATAAAACCTACACACAACAGCAGCTGACACTCTTGGAAACAAACTGCATATTGAATTCCACAGCTTTTCTTAGCTTTGTTGTAAATTGTGGATTTAAGTTGATCTGGTCATGAATGACTCTTTTGAAATAACAGATTGAGTGACAAAAGACACTCACTAGTCGCCACCTACTGGTGTAATGATGTAACTACAGAGGAAGTTTTTGAAAGAATTAGTGAACAAATCTGAAAGAATCTTTTTAGGTAAATGGGATCAAAAAAGTTCCAGTCACTGGAATGAATTGAAATTCCAAAATTTTTATTTTTTAATTTTTTTTCTCCAATATTTATCATGAATAGAGCGCAGTGGTTGTAAGTATATTTCCCATTCATTCTTCATGAGAGTTTTAAAACATGAACTTTACTTGTAAGGACTGTAACGTGGAGACTGTGCTGAAATGTAGCTATACGTAAAGAGCATGAACAGAAGATAACGATGAAGTGTAGAACCCAAGTGCAGTTTATTCCTTGAAGCATGGTAAATCCAGAAACATGAATCCAAACAAACAGACTTGACTATGAACTATGTAACAAATTCACTTTCCGTACATTGACATTCAATACCTGACCCAGACACAATGGAAACATGAGACTTAAATACATGGACATGGGAAACATAAACCAATGAACAAACAGAAATCTAAACAAGATAAGACAGTGAGCATAAACCAATGACATGATAGAACCAATAACAAGATTATGAACCAATGGGAAACAGACACAATGAACATGAGGGAAACAGGATAATCACATGACATGGCAGGGAAACAGGAAATAACATGACATGGAACTGCTTTTCAAAATAAAAGACATTAACACAAAACATGAACAAAAACACATCTAGACGTGACATTACTAACCAGTTCTGAGATTAATTAAATCGGACAATAGACAAAGGTAAAAAAAAGTTTTTTCCATTTTTGGAAATGGTGTAATCGAATCAGAAACCTGAGTAAAATATACAACTTTTGACTAATAGTCATTGATTACACATATAAAAACGTCTTGGTTACTGATGTAACCTCTGTTCCCTGATAGAGGGAATGAGACATTGTGTCGATGTAGTGACACTAGGGGTTCGATCTTGAGAGCCCCAATCACCTTTGCTTAAAATAGAAAAGGCCAATGAAAATTGGCAAGTGGAATTTGCATGCCACTCTCCGCCCCAGACATACGGGTATAAAAGTAGATGACGTGCATCATTGATTCAGATTTATGCTGAGGAGCCGATAGAGAGTGGCTGCCATGTCAGCAGCCGGTTCAGCACCGCGGCAGGAGGGACACAACGTCTCGTTCCCTCCATCAGGCACGGAGGCACGGAAAAGTGGACACGGGTAAGCTGCTTCATGCCTCGCAGGGGAATACCAAGAGTACAGGGCCTGGTGGCGTTAATCCTCCGCCGAGTTCGTCACCGGACAGTGTTAAAGTATTAAAGAGGCACCCAGAGTTCACCGGTATGGGGAACTGTTGTGGACAAAAAGTGTACATTATCACCTTTGAAAAGGGGAAAGGCGCAATGCAAGAGGTACACCCAACCAGCCGCCCGGTCTACTTGCTGTTACCGCGCAACACTCGGGTCGAAACCGGGTCTATGCGTAGGTTATAAAACCTTGCAAAGGTATTGGGCGTAGCCCAACCTATAGCTCTGCATATGTCTGCTAGAGAGGCCCCCCTTGCCAGTGCCCAGGAGGATGCAACACCTCTAGTGGAGTGTGCCCGGACCCCCAAGGGGCACGGCAAGTCCTGAGACTGGTATGTGAGAGAAATGGCATCCACAATCCAATGGGCCAACCTCTGCTTGGAGACAGCTTTCCCCTTCTGCTGTCCTCCAAAACAGACAAAGAGTTGCTCCGAGCGTCTAAAGCTCTGCGTGAGGTCCAGATAGATGCGCAAGGCGCAAACTGGACACAGCAACGACAAGGCCGGGTCTTCCTCCTCTGAAGGGAGTGCTTGCAGGTTCACCACCTGGTCCCGAAAAGGAGTGGTGGGAACTTTGGGCATGTAACCGGGCCGGGGTCTCAAGATCACGTGAGAGTGTGCCGGTCCGAACTCTAGGCATTTGCTGGTAACAGAGAGCACCTGCAGGTCCCCCACCCTCTTGATGGAAGTGAGCGCCACCAGGAGGGCTGTCTTCAGAGACAGAGTGCTGAGCTCGACCTGCTCTAGGGGAACACCTGCCCGTAGAAATGCCAGGTCCGACCAAGGGCTGAAAGTCTGATGGCACTGTGGCGTGATGGTCACATACTGGGTGCCGTGGCACCATGCCTACCTCAGCACTCTCTAGCCTGTAGCCAGTGCTGAAGCAGTCTCATATGCATCAACCCGAGGGGGAGAACCGCCGCTGAGGATGCCATATGCCCCAGGAGCCTCTGAAATTGTTTCACTGGCGCCACAACCTTATGCCTGAAGGTCTTCAGGCAGGTCAGCACTGACTGAGCACGTTCGGTCGTAAGACGTGCCCTGAAAGCGACCTAGTCCAACTCCATACCGAGAAAAGAGATGCTCTGCACAAGGGAGAGCTTGCTTTTCTCCCAGTTGACCTGAAGCCCGAGTTGGTCGAGGTGCTGAAGCACAAGATCCCTGTGTGCACACAATAGATCTCGCGAGTGAGCTAGGATTAGCCAGTCGTCGAGATAATTGAGAATGCATATGCTCTTCTCCCTTAGCGGGGCCAGGGCAGCCTCTGTGACCTTGGTAAAGATGCGAGGGGACAGGGACAGACTGAAGGGGAGGACTTTGTACTGGTATGCTCGTCCCTCGAAAGCAAACTGAAGAAAGGGTCTGTGTCGAGGATGGATCGATACGTGAAAGTACGCATCCTTCAGGTCGATGGCCGTGAACCAATCCTGATGTCGTACTGAAGCCAGGATGCGCTTCTGCGTTAACATCCTGAACGGAAGCCTGTATAAGGCCTTGTTCAGGGCACGCAGGTCCAAGATTGGGCGCAACCCTCCCCCTCTTTAGCACTATAAAATAAGGGCTGTAGAAGCCCTTGCGCAACTCGGCTACGGGGACAGGCTCTATTTTTCTCTTCGCCAGAAGGGTGGCAACTTCCGCCCGAAGGACGGAGGCACCCTCGCCCTGCACCATAGTGGAGAGGATGCCATTGAACTGGGGCAGGTGTCTGGCAAACTGGATCACGTAGCTGAGGCAAATCGTCCTGATGAGCCACCGTGAGGGGCTGGAGAGCTCTAACCAGGCCTCCAGCCTCCGTGAAATCGACACGGAGCAGGGTGGTTCGTGGCAAGGCAGAGCAAGCACCCAACCAGGAAGACAGCACAGGGGGGATGTGCTGCTCCACAAGCCCACAACTGCGGCCCCAGAGACCAGCACACTTACCTGTTCACCGGCTGTCTCTCAGAGAACGAGGGAATGGGAAGTACACACGTTCACCTGATTGACCAGAAAGACATCCAGCGCCTGGCCGTTGTGAGTGCGAGGCCCAGAGGGCACTCGGCGATGTCATACTCACCACACACTGGCCCAGGGGCGATGGTGGGGTTGGAGAGATGTCCCGGGCCAGACCGGTCAGGAGCGGTCACCTCATCCCTGGGCGGGCCATGTCAGGACCGCCTCAAATCCCATCTGGTGTTCTTGGGGGCCAACTAATGGGCAGATGGAGCTGACTTCCTGTGGGAAGATCTTTTTCTCTGAGGCTGGCTTGCGGGCTCTGATGGTACAGGAGCCAGGGCCGGCACCGCAGGGGAACGGCTCTGGTGAGAAGCAGACAGGGTGCGGGACCTCGGTGGCCTGAAGGCGGCCGGGTCGTGCCACAGCAGGATGTGTTTAATTGCCTCGGTCTGCTTTCTCACCATCGAGAACTTATGGCTGAAATCCTTGACAGTGTCACCAAAAAGCCCCCTTGGGAGATGGGCGCATCAAGAAAGTGGACTTTCTCAGCGTAACGCATCTCCACAAGGTTGAGCCACAGGTGCCGCTCTTGGACCACAAGCGTGGATATCGTCTGCCCCAGGCCGCACGCCGTGAACTTCGTTGCACGTAAGGCGAGGTCGGTCGCAGTGCGCAGTTCCTTCATCAGCCCTGGGTCGGTCCTACCCTTGTGCAGGTCTTTTAGCGCCTTGGTCTGGTGGACCTGCAGGATGGCCATGGCATGCAGGGCGGAAGCGGCCTGACCCACCGCCTTGTAAGCCTTTGTCATTAAAGAGGAAGAGAACTTACAGGCTTTGGAAGGGAGCCTTGGTTGGTCACTCCTGGTGGCTGTGCACTGCGGGCATAAATGCACCGCTACGGAGCGCTCTACCTGAGGAAGCTCGACATATCCCTTAGCCGCTCTGCCTTCGAGGGTAGTCAGAGTGGACGAAGCATATATGGGCAGTAAAAGGTGCCTTCCATGACTTCTTTAGCTCCTCGTGCACTTCAGGGAAGAAAGGCCGTGAGTCACGCTCTGAGCCCAGAAACCAATCATCCAGCCGCGAACGCTCAGGACAGGGTAGAGGGTTCCACTTCAGCCCAATGTTCGCAGCCGCCCGGGCAAGCACGGTTGTCATCTCAGCGTCCGACTCATCCTGTGCTCTACCACACGTGGGCGGGAGCTCAGAAGATTTGTCCACTTCCGATAGCAGAAGCCCACCCTCCGATGCTGCAACCGAAAGCTCATCCTCGTGCGAGCTGCAAACGACACATTAAACCTGCCCTGAGGCAGACCGCCTGCATCACCGACAGCTCATCCAGACAGAACGAGCATGCTGGGGGATGGGAGGTCCGCGGGTGCTGAGCTGGCAGAAACGCTCCCATGTCCACATCCAGATCGCCCGTGGTGCTTACCGACCCGGCCAGCTGAGCGTCAGCCCAGGACGGACCGGGTTGGGGAGCAGCCGCGGTGGCTCCTTGCTTCATGAAGAAAGTAAGCCGTGACCGCAATGTTCTCATGGGCATGTTCTCACAATGAGAACATAACCATTCCATGAAAGCTGCCTCGGCGTGCTGGCGCCCCAGACACTCGAGGCAGATTTCATGGGTATCTGGAGAGGAGAGATAACGGCCACATCCAGTAGCACAAACGCGGAAGGACATCTTTAAAAGATGCCAAGCATTTGTGCGAGCTCTTTTAGAAGGAAATATACTTTTTCTAATATACTCTTTTAGCACCTGCAGACTCAGGCTGCCGAAGCTCCCAAGGGAAACACAGCACTCAACCGTGTAAGGGTGACCACTGATATGCGGCGTAAGAATTCAGCAGCGTAGCAAAGAGTGAGAGGACGAACACACATGCATTCGGCTCCAAAGAAAAAATCTGTATGAGTGATGCACGCCATCTCCTTTTATACCCGTATGTCCGGGGCGGAGAGTGGACATTGGCCTTTGGCCTTTTCTATTTTAAGCAAAGGTGATTGGGGCTCTCAAGATCGAACCCCTAGTGTCACTACATCGACACAACATCGAGTGAGTGACAGACAGGGAACAATCTATTTAAAGTTTATTGCAATATATTCAGATACTGTATATATAAAAAAGTTGTGGAACATACACTCACCACTGCAGCCTCAGCTTTCTGTTCTTGGCTGACAGAAGTGGAACCCGACGTCGTCTTCTGCTGTTGTCGCCCATCCGCCTCAAGGTTCGATGTGTTGTGCATTCTGAGATGCTATTCTGC
Source organism: Myxocyprinus asiaticus (assembly GCF_019703515.2). Lineage (NCBI taxonomy): Eukaryota > Metazoa > Chordata > Actinopteri > Cypriniformes > Catostomidae > Myxocyprinus > Myxocyprinus asiaticus. The sequence goes on from NC_059387.1 coordinate 4,592,047, forward strand.
TCACTTCAATTGTACAGAGCGGTTATCTGAGTTACTATAGCCTTTCTGTCAGCTAGAACCAGTCTGGCCATTCTCTGTTGACCTCTCTCATCAACAAGGCATTTCCATCTGCAGAACTGCTGCTCACTGTATAATTTTTGTTTTGGGCACCATTCTGAGTAAACTCTAGAGCAACGCTACTCAACACGCAGCCCTTGAGCCATTTTTTGCGGCCTGCGTTATATTGTCATCATCAAAAATATATTTATCAAAATCAAATGTGAATGAATTGTGAGGTGCCAACTTTCAAGAATGTTTACGGTAATTCTCTGTATCGTTGAATCACAGAACATTTAGAGTGAGAAATAAACTGCCAAGAATGTAATAAATTAATGAAACAACAAAAAATATATGAGTATAGCTGACGTTACATGACAGTGGCGGTCAGTATGCGCGCAGCATATCTCAATCTCAGTTTTACTTGAGTCACTCATCACAGCATGAATCTGTGTCAAACCTGTTTGTATAGCCCAGCAAATATGCAAGTTCATCACGATAACAGTTAGAACAGAATTTTTTTTTATTATAGTTCATAAATGCTTATTCACAGCAAAACACTAAAAAGGGTGAACAAATCCAAATGATTTGTCACTGGAGCAGTTTTTGGCATTAGTACTGGAAATATTTCCTTTGTTCTTGAAAGTAACTCAGGTTTGTGTGATGCTAAACAATGTCTATTAGTTGTCAGTGTCTTTGACAGTCCATTAGGAAAATTAACCATAGATTTACTATAGGCTAGTAGCTACAGTTTAACCATGGTATTTGTAGTAAAGCCATAGTAACCACAAAATTAACCATGGTGACTACAGTCATGGTTAATACAATATTATTATAGTAAAACCATGGTTATAATGTAGATACAGTATTACTGTAGTAAAACCATGGTTAATAGTATCAAAACCACAATTTCTGCCAAAAATAAATAAATAAATAAATAAATAAATAATAATAATAATAAAGTTGCTATAATACAGTACACAAGTACATAAAGTGGTCGGTGAGTGCATGTTCCAAAACGCGAAACTCAATTTCACGCACTCACTCTGCTCAAATCATAAAAATGACGTGTTTTTTTAAATGTTCTAATTACCCTAATCAAAAGAAAACACACTCGTTTCTTTCTCTTTTACATAAACACTCGACAACATAAAATGATTGAGAAAAACCTGCATTAGTTCAAACACAACATCCAGCGTTATCTGAAGTTGTGAAGCATGTCATACATTTTCTGGCATCTTCTCTTGACCAACATCCACTTCAGACACTCGTATTGAAACAGTGATATTTAAAGGGCTCAAGGGCTGGAAAGTGTTGATTTACAGGCTTTTCACCAACATTTCTATTCGCACGGGATTAATATTACCATAAAACATTACAGGGTGTTTTATAGTAGCTAAAACACGCTGTAATTTGTACCGGTGTGGGAAAGCGCACTCCTTAAAAAGACTGGAAAACATGACCGATACGCACGGGATTAAAATTACTGAGAAGCTTGGGTAATTATTACATTACCCCATGTCCCCATATAAAACTAATCCTGTCTGAATAGAGCTATGCTAAATACATTTTTGTAAATGTATTTCATAGCTGTAATGTTACCGATCTGGCGAGATGACTGAACCCAAGTGCAGATTATTTACATGAAGAGTGATACACTATATTGCCAAAAGTATTCGCTCATATGCCTTTGGACGCATATGAACTTAAGTGACATCCCATTCTTAATCCATAGGGTTTAATATGACGTCGGCCCACCCTTTGCAGCTATAACAGCTTCAACTTTTCTGGGAAGGCTTACCACAAAGTTTAGGAGTGTGTTTATGGGAATTTTTGACCATTCTTCCAGAAGCGCATTTGTGAGGTCAGACACTGATGTTGGACGAGAAGGCCTGGCTCGCAGTCTTCGCTCTAATTCATCCCAAAGGTGCTCTATCGGGTTGAGGTCAGGATTCTGTGCAGGCCAGTCAAGTTCTTCCACACCAAACTCGCTCATCCATGTCTTTATGGACCTTGCTTTGTGCCCTGGTGCGCAGTCATGTTGGAACAGGAAGGGGCCATCACCAAACTGTTCCCACAAAGTTGGGAGCATGGAATTGTCCAAAATCTCTTGGTATGCTGAAGCATTCAGAGTTCCTTTCACTGGAACTAAGGGGCCAAGCCCAGCTCCTGAAAAACAACCCCACACCATAATCCTCCCTCCACCAAACTTCACAGTTGGCACAATGCAATCAGACAAGTACTGTTCTCCTGGCAACTGCCAAACCCAGACTCGTCCATCAGATTGCCAGATGGAGAAGCGTGATTTGTCACTCCAGAGAACGCGTCTCCACTGCTCTAGAGTCCAGTGGCGGCGTGCTTTACACCACTGCATCCGACGCTTTGCATTGCACTTGGTGATGTATGGCTTGGATGCAGCTGCTCGGCCATGGAAACCCATTCCACGAAGCTCTCTACACACTGTTCTTGAGCTAATCTGAAGGCCACATGAACTTTGGAGGTCTGTAGTGATTGACTCTGCAGAAAGTTGGCGACCTCTGCGGACTATGCGCCTCAGCATCCGCTGACCCCGCTCTGTCATTTTACGTGGCCTACCACTTCGTGGCTGAGTTGCTGTCATTCCCAATCGCTTCCACTTTGTTATAATACCACTGACAGTTGACTGTGGAATATTTAGTAGCAAGGAAATTTCAGGACTGGACTTGTTGCACAGGTGGCGTCCTATCACAGTACCACGCTGGAATTCACTGAGCTCCTGAGAGCGGCCCATTCTTTCACAAATGTTTGTAGAAGCAGTCTGCATGCCTGGGTGCTTTATTTTATACACCTGTGGCCATGGAAGTGATTGGAACACCTGAATTCAATTATTTGGTTGGGTGAGCGAATACTTTTGGCAATATAGTGTATATCCAAAAACCGTGAATCCAAAAAAAACAAACATAAACGACTTGACACAATGTTACATTAACACAATACTTGACAACCAACAATGGCAAACATGAGGGCTTAAATACATGAACATGGGTAACTACAAGACAGAGACAACCAATGACAAGACTAAATTAATGAACATGATAACAAGGCAAAGAAACAAGAACCAACGATAAAACAGAACTGATAACAAGACTCATAAACATAGACCAATGAAGAGACAGGACTAATAAACATAATGGAACAAGAGGGTCACATGACAGTAACATGACAAGGAACCAATAAGAACAAAACATATAAAAACATGGCAGGAACAGGAAATCACATGACAGGAACAAGGAACTTAGTTTTCAAAATAAAAGACATGAACAAAAACATGACAATAGCCCTTCCACAGTATTTGTCCCCCAGCATGCCTGTCTTTCAAAAAGGTTTACACATTTCCTGCCTTTGCATGTTCGTTTATGAAATATTTTGGTTACTTTTACCATTTTGAAATCCATTCTGCAGAGTTTCTCCCATAATCAGTGCAGAAAATGCAAATAAAGTCTGCAGATTCAATCTAGACCTGGCTTGAGGAAAGAAACAAAAGAGCAGGAGAAAAAGGATATAGACAAATAGATAGATAGACAGACAAACAGACAGACAGACAGGTGTGTGTGTGTGTTCTCTAATATAATGTATAAGGTATCGTATTTCTCGTAAAAGAAACAGTTAGATGTTACCACACAAAGCACATATTTTGAGGTTATCCGACAAAACATTTTTGAAGTGTATGTCTTACACAACTTGACATATAAAGTTATAGTACGCTGATGCAGTACTTTACCCTAAGTAAATTTAACCATAGTTTTGCTACAGTAACCATGGTTACTACTAGGGCTGAAACAAGTCCTCGAGAAACTCGAGTAACTTGATTACTAAAAATCATCGATGCAAGTTTCATTTAATCCGTACTGCTCAGTGGTCACTGTTTCACACGGATGATTATTACTGTTGCACAACGCGTTTACGCTGTGGATACGTGAAGTAGACGTGATTTGATGGCGCGGATTGCAAAATGGAGAAAGGGAGAGAAAATAGCGAGGAGCGAGGTGAAGAGACAGGCCAGAGAAAATGACAGAAAGTGTCCAAAGTTTGGGATCATTTTAAGCTGAAAAAAAAAGGAAAACTCTGTACAGTGTTTCTATTGTAAAACCGAATTTGCCTACCACAATAGTATGACGTCAGTGCTTCAGCATCTCAACAGAAAGCATCCAGTCTACGCATCCAGTCCACAGAGCGGACCCGACACAAGGTAACATTAACGTTAGCATTTCAGTATGATTGCTAGTTGAGATGAAGGCTAATGAAAGATGTGCGTTAATTATGGCTATATGTAATGGCTAGTTAAGAATGTAAATCAATATGTTGGCTAGTTATGATGTCCCTAAGTTAGCTAAGTTTTGCTAAAGAAAATAACCACAGAAAATAAAATGCTGCAGTCAATTTGTGAAAGCCTGAGCTTCATTCATGTTGTTATTATGATAGTCTCACACACACACACACACACACACACAAAGAACATACACCCATCACACACACACACACACACACACACACTCCCATTACAGTGATGCATAAAATACCCCAGAAAGCAAAATATCAGGTGGTGTAAGTAGAAATTGGAGCATAAATGCACCAATCCAATACAGCAAATATATTCAGTTTATTTGATTGTAGTGAGTAGGGTCAGCAGGTGTAGGGCAACCCTTCAACATAGTAAATAAATGTATATTAGCCAGTCTTATGAACTTACATACAGTATGATATTTAGGCCTAGTAATAGATATCAATAATAATTATTATTTCACCTCTTTTTCAGTAAATCACAGCGTCGTATGGACAGCTTTGTGCAGACAGCTGTTCAGTTGAGCATGCAGCTCAACAGACAGAGTTCACAGACAGCATTTTGAACATGATTGTCACAGACGTGCACACACTGTCCATGGTGGAGGATGAAGGCTTTCAAAGCATGATTTTCACTTTCAATCCCAGGTACACGCTTCCTTCAAGCACCTACTTCATGAAAATGATGGAGAAACAGTATGAAAAAATCAAAGGCAAGCTGAAGAACACCCTTAAGGAGACTGACAGCATTGCACTCACAACCGACATTTGGACGAGCTGTGCTACAGAGGCATATCTGGGGGTGACGTGTCACTTTCTTGGGAAGGATAGCGAAATGGAGTCCCACAGCCTGACAACGATGCCCCTTGAAGAGAGACACATGGCTGCAAATATTACAGAGTGGCTTGAGGATGTTATTGCCAAATTCGACATTCTACCAGAGAAAATCAAATGACTCCATGGGTGATGGAAAAGCGAGCTCTACAAATCTCACACCTCACTTTACTAGGCTTTGTCTGTGACTCCTTTTTAAAAAATGTAAACTCTTTTTGAAGATCCTCATTAAATGTACATGCACGCTTCCTTGACATTTTTCCAGCCGCAATTTCATCTGTGTGCTCTTTCAAACTGACTCTTCAATCAGTTCACTAACTGGACACCTATTGATAGGGGATTATGATTGGATAGTTTAATCCAATCATGTACTTCAGATAACATGGTGTGATTTTATTGGTTTTACAAGCCGTAATCTTGGCTACCTTTGATTAGAATACTCACGTGACTGAGAAAGCCACAAAGGCGATAGAGAAATTTTAGGAGAGGGGAAATACGGGACAAAACACGATTATTTTCAGAATAAAAAATTCTAGAAAAACACTAGAAAAAGTGCTTAAATACAGGACTTTCCCGGGATGTCTGGCCACCCTATCAATAGTTCCAAACAAATCCATGCTGTCAATCTGTTTTAATGGGTTTAAGTGGGACAGACAGCATCAGCGACTATATTTGCAGCAATTTTCAGTAAATATTAACACATAATATGCATTGATTACTACGTTGACTACATTTATAGTAGCATTATTTCTGGGGAGTGATGGAGAGACAGCATTAATCAGTTTTTCTGTTTAATTTTGCAGGTAATGGGGATTGCTCCCATAACTTATAATTAATCACATCCTAATGTTATCTTATGTTAAGAAATTAACATAAGCATGCACAACATGTGAATATCAATGAATGCAAGCTATCTGCTCAGTTTAACCCAAGAAATAAGTTTGGTCAATAGTGCAAAATAAACAAGGCAACCAATTGCATTCAACAAAACAAGAACAACAGCGCCGACTGTATGACAGGGGAACTCGGCTAAGGGAATTTGCACCGGGAGATAAAGTGCTTGTATTACTTCCCACATCGAGCTCTAAATTACTCGCCAAGTGGCAAGGGCCCTTTGAGGTCACACGACAAGTGGGGGATCTCGATTATGAGGTTAAACGAACCGACAGAGGGGGCACACATCAAATATACCACCTCAACCTCCTGAAATTGTGGAGGGAGGTGGTCCCTGTGACGTTGGCTACGGTAGTTCCAGAGAGGGCGGAGCTTAGACCCGAGGTGAATTCAAAATATAAACAGTTCACCCCAGTCACTTGCAGTCAACTCGCCGAGGTTGCCAGGTTGCAACAGGAGTTTGCGGATGTGTTCTCCCCTCTACCGGGTCGTATGAACCTCATTCAGCACCACATCGAGACTGAGCTGGGGGTCGTGGTACATAGCCGATTACCCGAACACAAAAAGAAAATCGTTCAGAAAGAATTGGATGCAATGCTAGATATGGGGGTAATAGAAGAATCCCACAGCAATTGGTCCAGCCCAGTTGTTCTAGTGCCTAAGAGCGACGGGTCTGTACAGTTCTGTGTGGATTATGGGAAAGTCAACACGGTGTCTAAATTTGACATGTATCCAATGCCTCACGTTGATGAGTTGCTCGATCGGTTGGGCACTGCTCGATTTTATTCGGCATTGGATTGACGAAGGGTTATTGGCAGATCCCCTTGACACCAGTTTCCTGAGAAAAAACCGCCTTCTCCACACCGTTTGGATTACACCAGTTTGTGACACTTCCATTCGGTTTGTTTGGGGCCCCGGCTACATTTCAGCGTCTCATGGACCGAATCCTTAGACCGCATTCATCTTACGGCACTGCCTATTTAGATGACATCATCATTTACAGCAATGATTGGCAGCGGCGCATGCAACATCTGAGGGCAGTTCTGAGATCGCTGCGCCGAGCTGGACTCACAGTAAACCCAAAGAAGTGCACGATTGGGTGGGTAGAGGTACGGTATCTGGGGTTCCACTTGGGCCATGGGCAGGTGCGTCCCCAAATTGATAAGACCAAAAAGGCCCAAGACCAAAAAGGGGGTGAGACAGTTCCTGGGGCTGGCTGGCTATTATAGAAGATTCGTACCTAACTATTTGGACATCACCAGCCCACTGACTGATCTCACTAAAAAGGGAGCTCCAGACCCGGTCCAGTGAATGGAGCAGTGTCAGCAGGCATTCACGCAAGTTAAAGCCGCACTTTGCGGGGGGCCGCTTTTACATTCACCTGATTTCTCTCTCCCTTTTGTCTTACAGACGGACGCTTCAGACGGGGGCTAGGGGCCGTACTCTCACAGGTGGTGGAGGGGAGGAGCGCCCGGTGCTGTACATTAGCCGTAAGCTCTCGTTGAGAGAGACTAAGTACAGCACCGTGGAAAAGGAGTGGGCGGTCCTCACTCTCCGCTACTACCTGTTGGTGTGGGTCTTCACCCTCTGTTCGTATCACACCCCACTCCAATGGCTCCACCGCATGAAAGACTCCAACGCGCGGATCACCCATTGGTTCAAGGTGGTCCACTGACTGGGGGCGCAGATGGCCGTCGCCGACTTCCTTTCCAGAAATGGAGGGGAGTGGTAGGCAGGCCGGATGCCTCCCCGGCCTGAGTTGGGCGGTGGGGATATGTGGCAGCGAGGGCGTATTCAAGCATATGTCCGGAGAGAGAGAAAGCGGTAAGGGCGCTTGCACCTGAGCTAGATTATGTTTAAATCCTGTCTCTAATTCCAGTGAGCAGGGGGAGAGTGGCAAATAAACAGCTACGCCACCAGCAACTGAGAAAGAGACTGGCACAAGGAAGGCCACGGTGCTACAGAAGCTGTTGTGTTTATTGTGTTTGTGAAGTTAAGGTGTTTAAGTAACTATTTGCCTGTGAAGCTGGTGTGTTTAAATAACTCTGTGCCTGTGAGACTGTCGAGTTTGTGAAACTGTAAGTATCAAGGTGGCCAAATTAAATGCTTACCTGAACCTGGAAACCTCGCTTCCCTGTTCTCCTTTCCACTGAACAGTGTTACAACCCTCATACTAAAGGTGAAAGTCTGCATTTTAAACTCCCAATCATTGTTCAATTTCAAATCCAATGTGCTGAAGGACACAGCCAAAATAACCAAAAATTGTGTCATTGTCCAAATAATTGACCAATATGTATAAATACCAAACCAACCTTACACCTGTAGGCTAGCCCAACACCTAAACTTCTCCTTCCTATAATTACAAGGGTTCAGACATTGTGGACATGGGGTGTGTTCCTCACCATCAGGAATCAGGGGTTAATCCCTGGCAACATTTCAGCAGTTCTCTTTACTCATGACCACTGCTAGGCAACTGTAATGATGAGTCATCAGAGTTGAGATCCATGCGCAGCTTTAATAATGATAAACATCATAATACAGACAGGCAGGGTCAATCACCAGCAACAGTAATAACAAAGGCAATCCAGAGTGGTAGAAAATAAACAGGCAAGAGGTCAGGGCAAGCGGCAGACAATCACAGGTTATTTCCAGGTAAACAAGGCAGTAGTAGTAGGCAGGCAGCAATGAGTCAAAACAGGGTAAACAGTCCAGGATCATACACAGATAATGCAAAACCTCAGAGAACACTTAGAAAAGTCAGCCAGGGCAAAACAAGACTTTGCAATGATAGAGAGTGAGAGTGAGAGTGAGACTTAAATGGCTGAGTAAATGAGAAACAGCTGAGCAGGTAATCAGCGTACAGGTATGGGGATTATGGGAAATGGAGTCCAGAGAGTTAAAGTCAATCCCCAGGTGATGGAGCCCTCTGGTGGTGAGCGGGAGGAACAACAAAGGCGGGATTCATGACAGAGACCCCCCCCCCAGGTGACACCAGGGTCCAAAGAAACCAGGGCAGATCAGGTAGATGACCAGGGAACCAAGGATACCAAAGCAGATCAGGAAGATGGCCATGAGTCCAGGGATACCAGAGTAGGTCAGGTGGATGGCCAGGAGACCAAGGGAGTCATAGCAGACTTGGCAGACAGCCATGAGGCCAGGGATACCAGAGCAGGTCAGGCAGATGGCCAGGAGTCCCACGAGACCAGTGCAGATCAGGCAGATGGTCAGGAGACCCAGAAGACCAGAGCAGATCAGGTGGATGACCAGGAAACCCAGAAGACCAGAGCGGATCAGGTGGATGGCCATGAGACTAAGGGGACCAAAGCAGATCAGGCAGACGGCCAGGAGATCCAGAAGACCAGAACAGATCAGGCGGACAGCCAGGAGACCCAGAAGACCAGAGCAGATCAGGTGGACGGCCATGAGACCATGGGGACCAAAGCAGATCAGGCAGACGGCCAGGAGATCCAGAAGACTAGAACAGATCAGGCAGATGGCCAGGAGACCCAGAAGACCAGAGCAGATCAGGTGGATGACCAGGAAACCCACAATACCAGAGCAGATCAGGTGGATGACCAGGAGACCCAGAAGACCAGAGCGGATCAGGCGGCTGGCCAGGAGACTGGATCAGACTGGTAGGGACTGGATCAGAAGACCTGGTTGATGACCACAGAGCTGAAACAGGGTCAGGAGGCCTGGGTGGTGACCCCAGATTGGAGACTGGAGCATGGAGGACTCTGAGGGTGGAACCGTGGTAGGCAGAGCTGAAGGAAGCTCAAGAGGTAAAGCCATGGAAGGCTGAGCCATGATAGGCTCTAGGGGCAAAGTTGTAGAAGGCGGAGCCGTGGCAGACTCGAAGGGTGAAGCCGTGGAAGGCGGAGCCATGGGAGGCTCGAGGAGCAGAGCCGTAGAAGGCAGGGCTATGGCAAGCTTGAGGGGCAAAGTTGTAGAAGGCAGAGCCATGGCAGGCTCAAGGCTAAGAGTCCAGGATGACTGGGAAATGACCTCAGTGGTCATCAACATGAACAGAGTCTGTGGAGCGACCTCTGTGGTCGTGGGCATGAACAGAGTCTCGGTAGCGACCTCTGTGGTCGGGGGCATGGACAGAGTCTCGGGAGTGACCTCTGTGGTCGTGGGCATGGACTGAGACTCGGGAATGACCTCTGTGGTCATAGGCGTAGACAGAGACTCGGGTAAGACCTCTATGGTCGTGAACATGGACATAGTCTCGTGAACGACCTCTATGGTCGTGGGCGTGGACAGAGTCTCGGGAGCGACCTCTTTGATCGACAACACTGGCAGAGACTCAGAAATTACCTCTGTGGTCGTGAACACTGGCAGAGACTTGGAAACGACCTCTGTGGTCATGTACATGGGCAGAGACTCGGAGACGACCTCTGTGGTCGTGTACATGGGCAGAGACTCGGAGATGACCTCTGTGGTTGTGAACATGGACAGAGACTTGGAAATGACTTCTGTGGTCGTGAACATAGGTTGAGACTCGGAGACAATCTCTGTGGTTGTGAACACTGGCAGAGACTTGGAAACAACCTCTGTGGTCGTGAACACTGGCAGAGACTTGGAAACAACCTCTGTGGTCGTGTACATGGGTAGAGACTTGGAAACGACCTCTGTGGTCGTGTACATAGGCAGAGACTTGGAAACGAAAGCTTTTCTCCTCCTCCTCCTCCGGGAGGCCGAAGTTGGCAGTGCAGGCTCTGGGACAGATGAGGCTGGCAATGCAGGCTCTGGGATGGACAAGGCTGGCAATGCAGGCTCTGGGATGGACAAGGCTGGCAACGCAGGCTCTGGGACGGACGAGACTGGTAACGCAGGCTCTGGGATGGACGAAGCTTCCAGCTCATTGCCTGTGGCGGGCATGGGCATTGGCTCATTGGCTCGTTGGCTGTGGCAGGCGTGGGCATTGACTCATTGGCCGTGGGAGTCGGCTTGGTGGCTGTGGCAGACAAGGGCACTGACAATTTGTGGGAAAGGGTCTTTGTGGCCCTACACACCAATATCAGTGGTGGATAATTCAACTTGGAGACAAGGGCCGTGAAGGCCTTCGAGCAATGAGCCGCGGAAGGCTGGACTGTGGCATGCCGTGGATCCGACTCAAATTTGACTGTGACAGGGCATGGAACAGACTCAGACGTGGCTGTGACATAGCATGGAGCAGACTGGGGCATGGCTGTGACATGGCATGGAGCAGGCACAGACGTGGCTGTGACATGGCATGGAGCAGGCTGAGGTGTGGCTGTGACACGGCATGGAGTAGGCTGAGGCATGGCTGTGACATGGCATGGAGCAGAATCAGACGTGGCTGTGACATGGCATGGAGCAGGCTGAGGTTTGACTGTGACATGGTATGGAGCAGGCAGAGGCATTGCTGTGACATGACTTGGAGCAGGTTGAGGTTTGGCTGTGACATGGCATGGAGCAGACTGAGGCATAGCTGTGACATGGCATGGAGCAGGCTGATGCGTGGCTGTGACATGGCATGGAGCAGGCTGAGGTGTGGCTGTGACATGGCATGGAACAGGCTGAGGTGTGGCTATGACATGGCATGGAGCAGGCTGAGAAGTGGCTGTGACATGGCATGGAGCAGGCTGAGGTTTGACTGTGACATGGTATGGTGCAGGCAGAGGCGTTGCTGTGACATGACTTGGAGCAGGCTGAGGTCTGGCTGTGACATGGCATGGAGTAGGCTGAGGTTTGACTGTGACATGGTATGGCGCAGGCAGAGGCGTTGCTGTGACATGACTTGGAGCAGGCTGAGGTCTGGCTGTGACATGGCATGGAGCAGGGTGAGGTTTGACTGTGACATGGTATGGAGCAGGCTGAGGCGTGGCTGTGACATGGCGTGGAGCAGACTCAGACGTGGCTGACTCGGAAGTTGGAACTGGGATTGTGAGGGGAGGATCCTCTGTGGCGAGTGTGTCGAGTACTAGCCTAACATATACCTCCCAAGTGTAGTCTCTGGAGTCTGGCAATTCCTTCCACTGCCGTGCTGTGAGTCCGATCCTGTATATGGATTTCAGAGCAGCATCATCAAAACCAGTGTGGGCAGCAATGGTGGAAAAGAAATGGGAGTACTCCCTTATTGAAAAGTTCGCCTGGCTTAGTTGAACAAAGAATGCTGCTAGATCCATGGTGCAGTGAATTGTTCTAGATGTGCCGCTGGGTTCGATGAAGGAGTTGAGACCTCGGTGGTTAGTTGGAAAAAGCCGCTGGATCGGTTTGTGGCGAAGTCTTTTGTAATGATGAGTCATCAGAGTTGAGATCCATGTGCAGCTTTAATAATAATAAATGTCGTAATACAGATAGGCAGGGTCAATCACCAGCAACAGTAATAACAAAGGCAATCCAGAGTGGTAGATAATGTTCTTTCGATGCCAAAAACCAATAAATATAATGTTAAAAAAAAACTTTTATAGATCGATGTCTTACCATGGTTGGCTGTGCGACATTTGGATGGACCAATCGGTCCGAGAAAGGGATCCGGATATATGGTTTCCCAAAAGATACCGACAGGAGAAAAAAATGGTTGGCCCAAGTCAGCAGAAGCAACCTGACCATCACAAGAGATTACAATAACAGAAATCTGTGTACTGTAAGTTATGTTTATACTGCACATTTGGACATTTCACTTGTGGATCAAGGTTCAGTGTGTTTTACTGTCATATGTACATGACTGCAATTAAATTGTGATTGACAATTATGGGGTAATATCTGAAATGTGTGTGGAAATTAAACTCAAAAGCCACTCTGCAGGCACATTTTGAGGGAGAGCAATTCACAAGAACAAAAAAAGGCCAGCTGAAATTGAGGGCTGATACTGTTCCAACCATATTTGTGCATCACCCTGAGCCAAAGAGGAGGAAGGGTCCTGCAGTGAGAAGTACCACAGAACCTCCAGGTGAAGAATTTGAGGAGATTGAGAGGGACATACCAGTAGCTAGTGAGCCAGAAACCAGTGCAGGGGCCAAGTGAGCCAGGAGCCAGTGCAAAAGACCTGAGGGAGGAGTTAGAAATACAAAAAGATCAGACAAGAAGGGTAGAGGGAGCCCTAAAACAACAGAAAAAAATTAATGCTGTCCTACGGAAAAAAAAAAAATATTCATGGAAAAGAAATTTGCTTCAATTTCTTTTTTCGAAAGATCAGATAAAGGTGATCTGTGGGAAGAGTAAGAGGGGCATGAGATGGGAACACAACACAGTTAAAAAGGCCATAAAAGTCAGTTTTGCCACAGGCTCAACAGGCTGCTTCAGGACATGGAGATTCCTCTCCCTGACATCAGAACCCTGCAAAGAAGACTGCAGCACATAAAGGTGGAACCAGGAGTATTAGGGGATGTCTTTGACATGCAGAAGCTGAAGGTAGATGACCTGACAGAGATGGAGAGGGAGTGTCTGGATGAGATGGCAATCACACCGAGCATGGAGCTGTGCCTGGGAACAGGGAAGCTTTATGGGGACATGACGTTAACAACCGGCCACACAGGGGCGGCAACACATGCATGTGTTTTTATGTTGGCAGGGAGCATGATGTGGAAGCAAGTAGTGGCTTACCACTACAGAGGCAATTCCACTAATGGGGCAATTCCACTAATGGGGCAAAGTACAAGCCAATCATCCTCAACATTATTGACAAAGCAGCTTCCATAGGGCTTCATGTGGTTAACGTCACCACTGACATGGACAGCCCTAATTGGGCAATGTGGAAGGCCATTGGAGTGGACCACAATGAAACGTTGGTCCTACATCCAGCAAGACCAGACAGGAGGCAATACTTCATGCCAGACATTCCACATCTAGTGAAGAACTTGAAGAATGCCCTGGTTCATGGACCAATGTTTATGATTCCACCAGATACGGAAGAGAAGGAGAACCTCTCCTCCAATGAAGTTTCAATTGGTCCATTGAAAGATTTGGTGGATTTTCAAGAGGGGATGTATCATGTAAAACCCTTCAGCCCAGTCATTTGGACAAGATGAAGGTGGGCCCTGCGATGAATGTCTTCAGCAAGGCAACAAGTGCAGGTATGAAATACATGGTGGAGCAGGAACAACAACCCCCCTCTTACCAGACAACAACATGGTTTCTGGAGCAGGTGGACCATTGTTTTGACATCATGTCCTCTCGCCACCCAGTAATGGCACTGAGCAGATGGAGGAGTACCAAAAGGCCATTAAGTTCCTCCAGGACATGATCCAACTCTTCCATGGGCTGAAGATTGGATGAACGGGCTGGAAGCCTGTGCAAACAGGAAATATGATGGCAACATCTACAATTCTATCAACCCAACAAGACATGCTGGCTCAGAAACACATGTTTGTGTAGACCAGCAGGTTTATCCAAGACTGTCTTGAAAACCTGTTTAGCTGCATAAGACAGAGGAATCCAGTCCCAACTCCAGTGGAGTTTCACCAAGCACTGAGATCAATATCAGTTGGGCAGTTTCTTGTGACAGTGAAATCTGGAAGCTATCAGGAGGATGACAACAGCCTTTTGGCAGACTTCTTTGACACAAAGGAGACATTTGCCAGTCCTGGCCTCAGAGTGGAGGAGCTAATGGAGCGCGGAGCTGCTCCTGACCTCACAAAAACCGAGACCTGTGCTCTCTACCATCTTACGGGCTACATTGTGAAGTAATTAGAAATTCCAACATTTGTGATGAATGCCAAAGTGCAGTTAAACACAATGATGACAGTCCTGAAGGAGAGAACAGTATTTTACTGAAGCTGAAGGAATTCAAGCCAGGTGTGCTTTGTCGGCCATCGCAAGAGGCCTTCGATGTAGTCCGGCAAATCAAGGAGCTGTTCAGAACCAGGACCAATGCCTCCTTCATGGAGCTCCCAAATGCCATGGATTTGCTGGAGAGAGAGCCTAGGATTTTGGACAGCAGGCTTCCCTCTTGCCATGATGTACAATAAAAAACAATAACAGATACATCAGGCTGAGGCTGAGAAATGCAGAAAAGCACATCTTGGCTGAAAGAAAAAAGTGCTGTCCAACAATAGGCATCTTGGAACTAAAAGTCAGACAAAAAGGGCAAAGAAGAACCAGCAAAGCCAAGCAACATCTAGGCCTACAACAAGCAGGCCCCCACCAAACACCTTGATCGTTGCCATGGAGGAGCTTGGTCTGACATTTGCTCCTACAAATGTCCCACCACCTAGCTTGGCTTCAGCTTCAATAGGTATGGAGGGTCTGTTTTACCTGTTTTTATGGTCCCTTGTCTTATATTTTACTTTCATTGATTGTATATATGCTGTTCATATCATATTAATAGCATATCTGCTTAAGGAAATTTGAGAAAAATGTGTTGCCTTGTTTGTGGTAGCTTTGGCACTTGACAGACAATGAGTTTCTGACAATATTCTATTCTATCTTACTCTTACAGCCTCACCATCACCCCACCAGCTCCAGCACTCTACCATTCCAATAGCCCCACTAATCAGCTTCTTCATCACTCCACTGCTTACAGGAATGGCAAGCTCCACCAGCCTGGTCATCTCTCTACTCTCCACTCAGAAGCCGTCCTGTTAAATACAAACAACACACATTGAAGACCAGTAGCTGAAAACAAAGATGTGTAAATGCCTCTGTAGCTCAAATTAAATGTATGTCCCATGTACACTATTTACATATTTGCAAAAACGTATACCATTCATTGAAATTAGTTATATTAATACGGTACGGTCTTGAACTACAACAAATCTAATCACAGAAGATAAACTTTGTATGTTAACAAACACCAATAACTGTAATTAATTTGAGGTAAATGTAGGCCAAATGACACCTGGTTTTGGTAGCTAGTGAAGTGTTGCTCACGTTAGCTAACTGCAATTAGAAACTAACTAGCTATTATCTAACGATAAACATTAACTAAAGCTGGCTACATAAAATACCACTATTGACTAGATTCATGAGAGGTCAGCTAATGCGTTAAAATGTAAAAAAATGCAGTCATTTCATCAACTTACCAGCGAGTAAAGAGTGGGGTTCAGTGCTGGAACTATTCAGTGTTTGGAACTATCGGTTGCCCCATGACACGCGTCATCTCCGCATTCTCCGATTACAACAGAAGTCTATGGCTGCATTCCATTTCAAATTTTTATCCCCTTCCCCCGTAAACTTCACTCTGTCTCATGGACTCGGATGTATTGTACATCACTGTCCACTACTGGCGGAAGGCGTGCAAAGGGTTTAACTGGAACACCCTTAACCCTTGATCACTTGGAGCATGTTGAAGGCTGATGTCAATTTGTGGATTATTTAGTGATTTTTGCACCTGAGAAAACAATGTTTTTGGAGATTGATTTCAGAGGCTTAGGTATAAATTTGTATGTTTATTTTATTTTTATATTTTTTTTTCATTAGAATGAATTGTTAGAAAGGATTAATCAAGATTTACACAAACAAAAATGTTAACATAACAATGAACACATAGGCTATAACTGTGTGATAAACAGTTTAAGGTAGCTACAAGTATTATGCTGTTAAATCTCAATATAACTTTTCTAAACTGCTTAATTGACCTAACTTCACTGCCATCATACATTAGAGTTGTGTGGGGGTGGGGTTTATGAAGTGCAGTCTGCTGTCACGTCACAATCGAGTTGCATTGTGGGATATGGAGCTGCCTGAAGTATACATCTGAGTAGGCTCACTCCCTCGGCCAAAATCGAGGGGTTCAGGGTCTGTCAACAGAAACTTCTCTCACTCACTTAACGAAGTGGAACGAACTTCCAAAATGGCGGCAGGGATTCCCCCGAGGGAAGTGCTTAGGTGAGTTAGCGAGTGGATGTTAAAAGTTAAGTGGAACGCAGCATATGTCAGTGTCGCAACTCTCTTTTTCAATGACGCTGGTTCGCGTTATTTTTTTTCCCACCCATATTCTGGCAGGTCCTGCCTCCTGCATTCGGATTGGCTACTAAGAGCTACTTACAAGCAGTCTGCGACTGGCCAGTTGAGAAGTCGTTCATATAGCCTTAGTAACAGAGGAACATCACATCGTATAAGTTGCAGAAAAACAAAAAGCTACTAAGTTCAAGTTCAGTGTGAATTTTAAATTGTTAACATTAGACAAGACAAAACTATCACATGCATTTAAATCAGCTGTTTACTGCTTTGTCGATGTAACATCGCAGCTTCAAGTGTATGAACGCATGTGTGTTTTTACTCTTTCTGTCCTATACAGCTGATAGACCTATTTAGTCAAGTGGCTTTTATTGTCATTTCAACCATATACAGCTAGTACCGTACACAGTGAAATGAAACAACATTCCTCCAGCACCATGGTGTTACATAAAACAACATAAAAACAACATAAAAACAAACACAGAACTACATGAGACTACACAAAACTAAATAAGATCTATACATTACTACATAAAGAGCATGTGTGCAAACAGTGCAAGATGGTACAATAATTGCTAAATGTGCAAATTGCAACGGGAGTCGGATGGTGTTCAGTTGTGTATGTGTGTGTGTGTTAGTCCAGTCTCTGAGTATTGAGGAGTCTGATGGCTTGGGGGAAGAAACTGATACACAGTCTGGCCATGAGTGCCCGAATGCTTCGGTACCTTTTGCCAGATGGCAGGAGGGTGGAGAGTTTGTTTGAGGGGTGCGTGGGATCATCCACAATGCTGGTGGCTTGGTGGATGCAGCGTGTGGTGGAAATGTCCATGATGGAGGGAAGAGAGACCCCAATGATCTTCTCAGCTGTCCTCACTATCCTCTGCAGGGTCTTGTGATCTGAAACGGTGCAATTTCAAACCAGGCAGTGATGCAGCTGTTCAGGATGCTTTCGATAGTCCCTCTGTAGAATGTGGTGAGGATGGGTGGTGGGAGATGTGCTTTTCTCAGACTTTGCAGAAAGTAGAGACACTGCTGGGCTTTCTTAGTTATGGAGCTGGTGTTGAGGGACCAGGTGAAGTTCTCCGCCAGGTGAACACCAAGGAATTTAGTGCTCTTGACGATCTCCACAGAGGAGCCGTTGATGTTCAGTGGAGAGTGGTCAATCCATGTTCTCCTGAAGTCAACAGCCATCTCTTTTGTTTTGTCTACGTTCAGAGACAGGTTGTTGGCTATGCACCAGTCCATTAGCCGCTGCACCTCCTCTCTGTATACTGACTCATCGTTCTTGCTGATGAGACCCACCACGGTCATGTCATCGGTGAACTTGATGATGTGATTTGAGCTGTGCATTGCTGCACAGTCATGAGTCAGCAGAGTGAACAGCAGTGAACTGAGCACACAGCCCTGGGGGGCCCCAGTGCTCAGTGTGGTGGTGGTGGTGGAGATGCTGCTCCCGATCTAGACTGACTGAATTCTCCCAGTCAGGAAGTCCAGGATCCAGTTGCAGAGGGAGGTGTTCAGGCCCAGCAGGTTCAGCTTTCCAATCAGGTGCTGAGGAATGATTGTGTTGAATGCTGAACTGAAATCTATGAACAGCATTTAAACGTATGTTTTCTTTTTGTCCAGTTGGGTGAGGGCCAGATGGAGGGTGTTGGTGATGGCATCATCTGTTGAGCAGTTGGGACAATATGCAAACTGCAGGAGGTCCAGTGAGGGGGGCAGCTGGGTCTCGATGTGCCTCATGACGAGCCTTTTGAAGCACTTCATGATGATGGGTGTGAGTGCAATGGGACAGTAGTCGTTGAGGCAGGACACTGAAGACTTCTTCGGCACGGGGATGATGGTGATGGCCTTGAAGCATGTTGGAATGACGGTGCTGCTCAGGGAGATGTTGAATATGTCAGTGAGAACATCCTCTGCCAGGAATGTTGTCTGATCCAGCAGCCTTCCGTGGGTTGACTCTGCGTAGACTTTTCCTCACATCAGCCGTGGTAAGACATAGCACCTGGTCGTTGGGAGGAGGGGTGGTCTTCCTCACTGCCACGTCATCCTGCGCCTCAAACTGAGCGTAGAAGTCATTCAGCACATCTGGAAGGGAGGCATTACTGTCACAGGCAGGTGATGTCCTGTAATTTGTGATGGCCTGAATGCCCTGCCACATGTGCCACGTGTCGCCGCTGTCCTGGAAGTGGCTGTGGATTCTCTGGGCATGTGCACGCTTTGCATCTCAGATGGCCCGGGACAGTTTGGCCCTCGCTGTTCTTAGGGCCGCCTTGTCACCTGCTCTGAAGGCGGAGTCTCGGGTTCTCAGCAGCGCATGCACTTCCGCAGTCATCCACGGCTTCTGGTTGGAGTGTGTGGTGATGGTCTTGGAAAAAGTGATGTCATCGACTTGCTGATGTGGCTGGTCACTGATGCCGTGTATTCCTCCAAGTTGATAAAGTGATCAGTGTGCTCAAAACAGTCCTGAAGAGCAGAGATGGCTCCTGCTGGCCAGGTTTTTACCTGTTTTAGAACCAGTCTGGAGCGTCTGACGAGCGGTCTGTATGCTGGCATTAGCATAACAGAGATGTTGTCTGAGAAGCCGAGGTGGGGGCGGGGCTCCGCCCGGTATGCACCAGGGACGTTTGATTAAACAAGATCCAGTGCATTTGCCCTTCACGATGCAAAGTCCACATGCTGAAGGAATTTAGGGAGCACTGACTTGAGATTCGCATGGCTGAAATCCCCGGCGACAATAAACAGTCCGTCAGGGTGAGCGTTCTGCAGTTCGCTAATAGCCCCACACATTTCACAGAGCACCTCCTTAGCATTAGCACTGGGGGAAATGTACACTCCGATTATGAGGACAGTTGTGAATTTCCATGGTAAATATAATGGTCTGCATCTAACAGTCACAAACTCCACCAGCGATGAGCAGAAACTAGAAAATAGCACCGAGTTCTTGCACCATTCCGTGTTGATGTAAACACATAAGCCACCACCGTGAGCTTTACTGCACAGAGCTGCATTTCTGTCGGCGAGCCCATCTAGTGCCTCGTGCCGCCCCCCCACAAGATGAACAGAAGAGAGGGATTAAGGTGGGAAGCTTGGCTCGTGGGGTGGAACGCAACTGCCCATGTCGCCCATGCCTAAATCCATCACTGTCTTCAAAAGCAATGATAAGAGAGGTAGCTGGCATGACATGTATGACATGCTCATTATCTAAAATTATGCAAGAATATAATAATCTTTATATAAAATTTGTATTTTAAACATTTTCTAATTTTGTAGAAATAGTATACATGCATTTCTTATTACATCATATTATATGACAGATTTAACAGTATATTTATTTTTAGACTACAAAGAATATTTGTACATGAAAGCCTATATATAAATTGAAGCTCCTATGACACTCTTGAGCCCCATGTGAGACATCACAGAAGAAATTGGATATACCAGTAGCAGCATTGTCTAAAGCTCCACTTCAGTCTTGACATGACTTAAGATCTCCTATTAGAAAACAATGATAAGAGGAGTAAGTAGGCTTGATGTGTATGACATGCTCTTTATCTTAAATTATTTAAAACATTTTCTAATCCTTGTAGAATCATTATACATGCAGTTCTTGTGGCCTCATATTATTTAAGAGACAAAATAGAATATATTTACTTGAGCAACAATGTACTTAATGTATATTACAGAATATTTGTCAAATTAGTCACAGGACTATTTGACTGAACTGCAAAACATGGAATTTACAAAACTTAAAAGAGAAGATGACCAGTTACTGCACCTACGAATTTACATTTTCCTTACACATTCATCAATTTTTAACCCCAAAAAAGTCATCTCCATGTATTTGTCAACTAACAAAAACACAAAATTGTTTCTACAACATTTCATTAGCCAAGAATTTGGGATCAAGTGAAAAAGTTAAGTAAATCTTGCATCATGTATTATTACTATAATTATTTCAGATATTATTATTATTATTATTAATATTATTATCATTATTATTGATAATCAAGCATTCTAATTTGTTGTGTAGCATCAGTAACGGAACATGGAAAGTAAGTACATCTCGCATCCTGTATTATTATTATTTTTATTATTGTTACCATTATTACTAATCAAGCATTCTAGTTTCTTGTGTATAGCGTCAGTAACACATATAACTTAGAATGTAAGTATATCCTGCATCATGTGTTATTATTACTGTTAATATTATTATTATTATTAATCAAGCATTATAGTTATATAGCGTCATTAACATTTGAAGCATGGACTGTTCCTGTAACACATCATGGTAGGCTGGCAGTGCAATGAACCCAACCTGGGTGATAAGAAAGACCGGTAGCATAGGTCTCTGCCTGATCACGCCACTGATCACTGTAGGCAGAATTCACAGTCTCCCACAGAGGCTGGTCATTCCAACAGTCAGAAGCCACCTCTTCAGGTGAGAGAGGGATTAAGGCAGGAAGCTAGGCTCGTGGGGTGGAACGCAATGTGGTGCTCTTTATTGGGCTAGGTATAAAATGTAACTCTCATGTAATGGTACTGAACCAGCAGTCCCACCTGACTGTGTAACTCGAATAGGAGCCAGGGTGGAATCACCCCCAGGATTGAAATAAGGTGGGTTGTAAGAACAGGGACCCTATGTCTCCTTTCCTTCTCAATCTCGCATTGAATCCGCTCATCTACACACTTGAAAGGCTTGGGAAAGGTTACACTCTGCCTGATCTAAAGGTTACCATGTTGGTATCTTGTCCTGGTTGTAGGTTCACAAAAAGACATGGAACATGACCTAAAAGTTCTGGGGAGCTTCTGTGACTGAACTGGTCTCAAGGCTAAAGCTTACAAGTGCCATGGGTTCCTGACTGAAGTGCGCAGGGACACATATCTCATAAACCACCCCTGGTCCATGAGTAGAATCTAAAAAGTCCCTCGGGTTCAAGTAAATTCTTCTTGGGGAATTGGCTGGCTTGAGTAAATGGTTTTGGAACATTAGGCATTCATATCTCAACCCATCACAGATGGTGGCCCTCCTGAACGATCACTGTGGTGTTGTTGCTATAGTACCAGAAGACATTGATGGGAAAATCCCTGATACCACACCGATTGGTACCTGTAGTACCCTGAAAAAGGCGTAGTTGATCTAAAGATTCTACTCGTGAGGGGTAAACCTGCCCATGGTCATTTTCTTCAAAATTCAAACCTTTATCGATGGTATCGACTTGTTCTCTGGTGCTTCTGGCAGTGTTAATGCTGAGGTTGTGGGCCTGATTTGTCTGGGTTCTCTTCAACCCATTGACCTGTAGTGCTGTGGAAGGGGCGCAGTAGGTTTAAACTTGTGTTAAACTTGTGTAGCTTGTGAGGGTCACGGCGCCTGCCCATGGCCATTTTCCTGAAACTCCAACTGTGTTTTTCCACTGTTGATGACATCCAGGTCCAAAGCCGAGCTGGATGGTGAGTCAGCTGGGTGAGCAATCATGAATGGCAGGATGCCCTAGCATTGCTTGGTTTCATACATACACAGTATACAAAACAATACACTATACAGTATACAATACAATTTTCTAACTGTTTCCTTTCATTGAAATAATATTACAATATAATATTATTGAAACAAATATTACAATGAATGAATTAATAAGTAAAGGTAAGGGATAGTAGCAGATAATATAAAAGATAAAGGAATGATAAAGTGATTATTACACAGTATATAACAGTTAGTTCTGGTCCTCTAATCTTATTGGATGAGAGACATTCCATGAGTACTGATGTCTCACACCATCAGCACTTGGATGCTTCACTGTTTGACTCACTCCACTTGTGTTCGCACCATTCTAAATGAAAGTGTAAGAGCAGGGCAAATGTTTAAAGAGCTACGTGTGTCTTTTCATTTTGCCTTGTGACATTAAAGATTTAAGTACTTGATACTTGATATGTCACATTTAGGATTTACTCAATATTTCAAACATAAACCTTGCATTAGTAGCAATTTAAAACGAAAGATCAGGTAAAAGCACGCTCAAGGTTCTAGCAGCTAAAAGCATTTGTTTTAATACTTCAAAGTTGTGAAGGATAAGGCCATATGCTAAGCCAATTAATGTGATGCTAAATGAGGCTTGACAGCAAACACAACAAACATGTGATAATGAAGGGTCTGCGAGATAATTACTTCCCCTCAATTAGTCACGATCATGACCTAATTTTCAATCAAAAGGCAGAGAAGAGCTGCAAGCGCATTTCTTAACTCAATTTAACACTTGCATGCACTGCCGGGGACAACCCAGGAAGATAAAATAAACTGCCAGAATTTCTGCATATATAAATAGAGAGAGGGGTGTGAATCCACATTGGTCTAATTCATGTGTTAATCAATTAAGACACTGATGGGTTTTGCAGGTTGAATACCAAAAAATATATTGCACAAGTCTGCCTGGCTTGCGCTATGTAAAATACCAAACCTATTGTACCATAATAACATCCAGCACTGGAACACACAGAATAAATTGATCATTTTGGGATACAGTATGTTCAAAATAGCATACCATCTTACTAATCTCTGAATTTTTGCTGTATATAGTATGCATACTTGCACAGATGGCAATTTTCTGTATGCGTAGAATACCCAGATGACCTACTAAATTAGCCAAAATGTGCAGTATACAACAAAGCACATTGCACAAAATACTTTATCCCGCAATGAAATACGCTGACCTTGACCGTCCACATTATTTGTGATAAATTAACTGAAAGTAATATCTGCTCCACATTTTAACTTCTCTAATTTGACAAATTATTTGATCAAATTGCAAAGTGAAGACATTCCTACACAAAATTAAATATCAGATCAGATTTCAAAGATCAGGTGATAACACTGTAGCATACAACTGTTTGAAACTTGTAGCATTGCATAATATTCACTGTTTAATGCACTGCTTTTAAAATATAAGAAAAAATAGTTGGGAAGCGTTACGCTATTATTATATTCTGAACATAGCCGCTGTCTTTGCATCTGCTGAGCAAAAAACATCTTCTACCGCATGACAATGGACTCAGGCAATGATGTATTTTTTAACCTGCAGCTAAAGTGCTGTGGTGGAAGAGAGATTACTTTCCTTATGTCCCCGCTTCTCTGATGTGTTTTTTGGCCACTCTCAAAGGTCTGGTGTTGTCTAATGAGCCCCTCTGGGTGCAGTGTCAGATGCCTGTACAGTATATACTGACCTTATCCACAGGCAGTCAGACCCTACTACTGTGTGTATGTTTTACAAGGACATAGAAATGTGAGCTATAGGACAGCAGTAGCTATATCAAGAACTTGAGCAAATCTACTTCATATGATACAATATGATACATCGGATATCAGATATGATACTTTCCAGTGTTGTAGTACTCGAGACCGGACTCAATCTCGGACTCGGTTTCAAGACCGTATTTTTATGGTCTTGATCTTGTCATGGACTCGGGAGCATTTGCACTCAGTCTTGACTCAGAATCAAACAAGTGCGGGGTCTGACTTTACCCCAAGACTAGTCCAGTCCCTTCAAAATATATAACATGAGCGCTCCGACCTATCTGGAAAACATTTCTCTGACTGACAATATCAGCAATCTTGACGTGTTTCCCATATTTCTGTCGACTGTTTAGAATAAAACTAGTGATGCAAGATTCACGAATGAATCATTCTTTTGAGTTGATTCTTTGCAATGATTTATCCAAGTTAGCAAAATCGATTTGTGATTCAGTCCGATTAATTCAGACTGCTATCTCAATAATTCAGTTGCATTGGTTTATTACTCAGTAAAACAGTATAAGGATATTGAAGAAAACTTTGCTGGATGAAGTGGATGTTCACCTACAATCATTTGAAACAAAAGGCTACATTTCTGAGAGGTAACTTTGAGAAACTTCAACTGGTGCTGTGTCATGTGAATACAGTATGACGTTAAAAAAACAAAAAAAAAAACAAAAAAAAGAATCTAAGATTTCGAGAATAATGTCATTGCATTATTAGAATAAAGTCGAAATGTTTTGAGAATAATCTCATAACATTCATTTTACGAGAATAAAGTCATAGGGTGGGTTGCACCAACCAGGATTAATCTTAATTTAGATTAAATCAAGGTTTATCAAATAATTCTGTTGCACCAAACTTTAAACTTTGTTTGAAAATAATCAGGGTTACATTTAAACCATCATTTTGAGACATGATGCGTTCTTTCAAATCTGGGGTGTGATGGCTCATCTCTGTGGTTGCACAAATAATAAACAATGTCTCGAGTCACAATAGAAACAATACAACAGTTTCTATATTATACAAAATAACTTTTAATATCTGTGGAAAGCACCCTCACACTCCCTGTCTTTCGCTGTCACACACTCTCACATGCAGACACACACCCACATGAGCAACAAACAGAGCCTTCTTGTCAGCGCACCCCTGCGACTTAGTGGGGTTGTAAACGTCTGAGTTACTGGTGTAACCCCTGTTCCCTGATGGAGGGAATGAGACGTTGTGTCAATGTAGTGACACTAGGGGTTTGATCTTGAGAGCCCCAATCACCTTTGCTTAAAATAGAAAAGGCCAATGAGAACTGGCGAGTGGAATTTGCATGCCACTCTCCGCCCCGGACATATGGGTATAAAAGGAGATGGTGTGCACCACTCATACATATTTATGCTGAGGAGCCGATAGAGAGTCCCGGTCATGTCAGCGGCCGGTTCAGCGCCACGGCAGGAGGGACACAACATCTCGTTCCCTCCATCAGGGAACAGGGGTTACACCAGTAACCCAGACGTTCCCTGTCTGTCACTCACTCAACGTTGTGTCGATGTAGTGACACTAGGGGTTCCTATAGGAAACGCCGCAGGCACTGAACCGTGTCACAAGGTATGGAAGAGTGGACACAGGCAAGCTGCTGCGTGCCTTGCAGGGAGCACTCAACCACTTCATGACATTCCAGTGAGTTGGGCAAGGCATATCCCTAGTCCCGTTAAGGGGGGAGGAGGCACTTTCCCAAGGAGGCTACAGGCGGTGGCATTTCCTGAATTTTTTTTATTTTATTTTTTCTCGCTGTTAATCAATTTCCCATTGAGCACCTTCTAGAATAGCACTAGGACATGCTCTTCCCTCTCCAGGAGGGAGGGCACTATGGAGACCACATCCTACCAGAGGGAGGTTAACATGTGGAGAATAGCTCACATAGACTTACCAGCGGGGATGTATGCATATGGAATGATACCACCGGGAGGACCCTATCTACGGAGAGGGTATACAGCAACAGTGGCCGAAGCAGAGCGAAGGTCTGATGAGGGGAAACACAGGGTTCACCTGAGGGGAAACCAAATAGTGGAATGCGTCACACGGGATTACTGAGGGGGGAATCACCACATATGGAGCACTGAGGGGGCATACCACGAGTACTTGGCCTGGTGGCGTCACTCCTCTGCCGAGTTCGTCACCGAACAGTGCTTAAGACTTAAGAGGCATCCAGGGTTCACCAGTTACGGGGAACTGTTGTGGACAAAATAGTGCACATTATCACCTTGAAAAAGGTGAAAGGTGTAAACGCAAGTGGTACACCCAACCGGCTGCCCGGCCTACCTGCTTTTACCTCGTAACACTCGGGATAAAACCTGTTCTATGCGTAGGTTGTAATACCTCACAAAGGTATTGGGTGTATCCCTGCTTGGGTGCAGCTCTGTATATGTCTGCTAGAGAGGCCCCCCTCGCCAGTGCCCAGGAGGACACAACAACTCCAGTGGAGTGCACCCGGACTCCCAAGGGGCACGGCAGGTCTTGCGACTGGTAGGCCAAGGAAATGGCATCCACAATCCAATGGGCCAACCTCTGTTTGGAGACAGCTTTCCCCTTCTGCTGCCCTCCAAAACAGACAAAGAGCTGCTCTGATCATCTGAAGCTCTGCGTGCGGTCCAGATAAATGTGCAGAGCACGAACTGGACATAGCAATGACAAGGCTTGCAGGTTCACCACCTGATCCCGGAAGGGAGTGGTGGGAACTTTGGGCATGTAATCAGGCCGGGGTCTCAGGTCCACGTGAGAGTGTGCCGGCCCAAACTCCAGGCATTCGCTGGTGACAGAGAGTGCCTGTAGGTCCCCCCCCCTTGATGGAAGTGAGCACTACCAGGAGAGCCATCTTCAGTGACAAAGTGCTGAGCTCAGCCTGCTCCAGGGGCTCAAACGGGCTCTCTGTAGGGCAGGTAGGACCACAGAGAGATCCCAAGAGGGAATCAGGCACGGTCTAGGAAGGTTCAACCTCACGCCTTCGAGGAACCTGGTGACCAGGTTGCGCTGTCATGAGGGTCTCCCATCCAGTGTATCATGTTACACTGCCATAGCAGCCACGTACACCTTCAGGGTAGGGGGAGACAGCCGTCTCTCCAGACTTTCCTGTAGGAAAGACAGCACAAACCCGACCACGCACCTCTGTGGGTCTTCCCCATGGGGAGAACACAAGTTCGCGAAGAGACGCCACTTCAAGGCATACAGCCAGCTCGTGGAGGGGCTCTGGCCTGAGTGATCGTATTTCCCACCACTGGCAGAAGCTCTGCTAGGTCTTCCGTGACCCGTCTAGGAGCCAGACGTGGAGGTACCAGAGGTCTGGCTGCGGGGGCCGGAGCGTGCCCTGCCCCTGAGTGAGAAGATCCTGCCTCTGGGGAATGCACCAAGGAGCATTCTGCCAGGAGCATCAGATCTGAGAGCAGAGTCTGGTTGGAACAGTACAGTGCAAGGAACAGGACTTGCTGCCCATCCTCCCTGAATTTGCACAGAGTCTGTGCAAGGAGGCTCACTAGAGGAAACTAGAGCAACTCCACACCAAGAAAAGAGATGCTCACAATAGATCTCGTGAGTGAGCTAGGGTTAGCCAGTCATCAAGATAAGTCAAGGAAGGATCGATACGTGGAAGCACGTGTCCTTCAGGTCGATGGCCGCGAACCAATCCTGATGACAGGAATGAAATGGCAGAAGAGGTTGGATGTGTTGGATAAATTTAAAAAAGACTAAACTGTGTATTGCACATAGTTGCTCAGTGGGGCAATTTAACTGTTCATGAGATGGATAGCCTGACGGACAAAACTGTTCCTGTGCCTGATGGTTCTGGTGCTCAGAGCTCTGAAACGTTGGCCAGAAAGCAACAGTTCAAAAAGGTAGTGGGCAGGGTGAGTGGGGTCCAGAGTGATTTTTCCAGCCTTTTTCCTCACTCTGGAAGTGTATAGTTCTTGAAGGGGGGCAGGGGGCAACCAATAATCCTCTCAGCAGTCCGAACTGTCCTTTGTAGTCTTCTGATGTCTGATTTCGTAGCTGAACTAAACCAGACAGTTATTGAAGTGCAGAGGACAGACTTAATGACTGCTGAGTAAAACTGTATCAGCAGCGCCTGTGGCAGGTTGAATTTCCTCAGCTGGCGAAGGAAGTACAATCTCTGCTGGGCCTTTTTCACAATGGAGTCAATGTGGGTCTCCCACTTCAGGACCTGTGAGATGGTAGTGCCCAGGAACCTGAAAGACTCCACTGCTGCCACAGTGCTGTTTAGAATGGTGAGGGGGGTCAGTGTTTTGAGCGTGTTCAGCTCAAGGTTGTTTTTACTGCACCAGACAGCCAGCTGTTCAACCTTCCTTCTGTATGCAGACTCATCGTCATCTCAGATGAGGCCGATAACAGTGGTGTCATCTGCAAACTTCAGGAGCTTGACAGAGGGGTCCTTGGTGATGCAGTCATTGGTGTAGAGGGAGAAGAGTAGTGGGGAGAGCACACATCCCTGGGGGGCACCAGTGCTGATTGTACAGGTGCTAGAAGTGAGTTTCCCCTGTCTCACAAGCTGCTGCCTGTTCGTCAGAAAGCTGGTAATCCACTGACAGATAGACATGGGAGGGGGTGTAATTTATTCTGGAGTATAGCTGGGATGATGGTGTTGAAAGCTGACCTGAAGTCCACAAAAAGAACCCTTGCATATGTCCCTGGTCTGTCCAGATGTCACAGGATATGATGCAATACCATGTTGACTGCATCATCCACAGACCTGTTTGCTCTATAAGCAAATTTAAGGGGATCTATAAAGGGTCCAGTGATGTTCTTCAGGTGGGCCAATACCAGTCTCTCAAATGATTTCATGACCACAGACATCAGGGCGACAGGTCTGTAGTCATTAAGTCCTGTGATTTTTGGTTTCTTTTGGACAGGAATAATGATTGAGCGTTGAAGATCTATTGAAGATCTGTGTGAAGATGGGGGCCAGCTGGTTAGCACAGGATCGAAGACACTCTGGTGAGACGCCATCTGGGCCTGAAGCCTTCCTCGTCTTTTGTTTCCGAAAGACGCGGTATCACATCATCTTCACAGATCTTAAGTGCAGGTTGAGTAGCTCGAGGGGGGAGGAGGGGGGTTGCAGGAGGTGTTGGTGTTTGTGTGAATTGAAGGTCAGAGTGGGTGTGGGGTGTGAGATTGGGCCTTTCAAATCTGCAGTAGAACACATTCAGATCGTCAGCCAGTAGTTGGTTCCCTACAGGGTTGGGGGTAGGAGTCCTGTAATTTGTGAGTTGTTTCATGCCACTCCACACTGATGCAGGGTCATTAGCTGAAAACTTGTTTTTCAGCTTCTCAGAGTATCTACCTTTAGCCACTCTGATTTCCCTGTTCAGTGTGTTCCTGGCCTGATTGTACAAGACTTTATCCCCACCCCTGTAAGCATCTTCTTTGACCTGACGAAGCTGCCTGAGCTCTGCTGTAAACCACAGTTTGTCGTTGTTGAACTTTAAATAAGTCCTAGAAGGAATGCACATATCCTCACAGAAACTGATATATGATGTAACAGTATATGTGAGCTCATCCAGGTCTGTGGCTGCAGCCTCAAAAACACTCCAATCCGTGCAGTCGAAGCAGGCTTATAGTTCCCGTTCTGCTTCATTGGTCCATCTCTTTACAGTCCTTACTACTGGCTTGGTTGATTTTAATTTCTGCCTGTAGGTTGGAAGAAGATGAACCAGACAGTGATCAGAGAGGTCCAAAGCTGCTCTAGGGACAGAGCGATATGCATCCTTTATTGTTGTGTAGCAATGATCCAGTATGTTCCTGTCTCTGGTGGAGCATGTGATGTGCTGTTTGTATTTGGGCAGTTCACCTGTGTGATTTTCTTTGTTAAAACCCCCAAGAATAATAATAACTGAGTCCGGGTATTGTTGTTTTGTGTCTGTGATTTGATCAGCCAGCTGTTGCAGCGCTGTGTTCACACACACATTTGGCGCGATATACACACTCACCAGAATAAACAAGGAAAACTCCCACGGCGAGTAGAAAGGCTTACAGTTAATAAAGAGCGCTTCCAAATTAGGACAGCACATCCTCTTTAACATTGTTACATTTGTACATTGTTACATTCATTGATATAAAAGCATGTTCTACTGCCTCTCGTTTCCCCCGTTAACTCCGTCATGCGATCCGGGTTTCTGTAAAGCACAAGGCAGCAGAGGTTGAAAAGTCCTTGTTTGTGTGGGTGAGGAGATGTAGTTCGTCCATTTTGTTGTTTTATGGACAAATAATCAAATGTCTTAAGATAAAACCTTGAAAAATGTCTTAAGGTGTGGAAACCGTGGAATAAGTGGAATAATTGACAGACTATCCTGCGAGTTGTGGCTGCATGACCACCTTGGGGTGTGCATTATTTTCCAATAATTCAATGATCCATTGTCAATTAGTCCTTACTTAAAATTAAGTGTTGCAACACTTGAATTAAAATAAAACTTGGATCAACAAACCTTGGATTATCTCTAAACTCTGCTTAAATGAATCCTTATGTTGGACCTCATGTATTCAGATATAAGCAAAGGCAGGCCTGACACAGTCGTAAAACCTGACTGAGGCCCACACACAAAGTCATAAATCTTACTGATAAAAACCATGCCAAAATCAAACAAAGGGAGTCCAAAACAGACTACAAATCCCATGAAGCCTTGCTCACTAAAGGATCTAACTCTCAACTCCTATTGGATGAGGCACATGACAGAACGCCCCTCAACCATGACATCATCGGGAGTAGAAATACCTCTGAGATCCATCTGGGCATTGCTTCCAGCAACTTTGCTCACCGTGTGTAGACACAGCTTATCGCTGCTCTCAGGTGTAGCCTCGTGGCACAAGGAAGTAACGTCCAACTTGAAATTGGGGCCATACAATCTCCATCTTGCTGGACGAGTTGAGATTTCTCAGTGTTCCACGGAACACTCTAACGGATCCGAAGGAGACCGCCGAGCAATCCGCATCTTCATCCCTTTGCCTGCAGAAGTGAAGAGAAAAAAGATTTCTCTTCCCTCTTCAATCAAGTCGACGTCGCCAATGATTTCTCCACCAACCCGCCGAGAATCAGCAGCCATATCACCCGCCGACAGAGCGAGGAAACGGCCTCCCGTCATCACCCGAGCCTCGAGGAAATGAGTCGGAGTCAAACGACGGATGAACACACATTCTACCTGCGTCCTAATGTGATTCAAGTAAGAGGTTGACGTCTGTGCAGAGATAGAGTATTATAGTGTGTTATTCTTGTGTATCAAGGTTATTGCTTGTACAGTTTACGGACCGCCGAGTCCGCTCATTGCTGCTAATAATACTCAAGGTATTACTGTAATGTACTGTTATCACAAATGAGATCTGCTGTGTTGTAGTCCAGCCACATTGGACTGTTGTGTATTTCCGCCATCGCGGGTGAGACCGGCTCACTGAGTTTATCCATTAAAGAACCAAAGACCGTGGGACAGTTTACGAGCTGTCTACCGCATCTCTGAGTGATAAACTAACAGCTGCTTTCTCTCCCACGATTGCGAAACCGGCTTTGGTGCCGCCACTTTATTCTCTCTCTCTCTCTCTCTTGTACTAACCACACACATGCGACCCCTCACAAACATTCTCGTACACACTTTTGGTTAGTACTGTAGATAACTTCGTGATAAAGCTCAGTTTTGTCCCTAAGTTATCGTACAAGCAGAGATGCGGTAAACGGGCAGACACCATTAACCGGCTTCTCTCCGCCCACATTCGCGGCCATATTCTCTGTCCGGAAATTTCGCGTGACGTACTCTCCACGAGAGTCACATCCACCATTTTTTGCGCATCACTCCTTACACACACACACCCTTTCACACACACACCTTCCTCTCGTGTGTTATAGGATTATTTTGGTTACCATATCTAATCATGTCACTGTTTAGTTTGTAGTTGTAAGTCGGAAGTTTATTGACTGCATTGTATTAATTATTAATTGATATTACTGCATAAATAAACTTTGTTATATTTCAAAGAGAAGTGTTTTGGTTTGTTTTGTATACACCTGTGTCAAATGCTGGCAGGGGATGTCAGTGCTCGGATTCAAGCCTTCATTGTTTCCTTTTGAATGTCGATTTTCTTAAGAGAACAATCTAATATTGAGACTGTTATACTGTCTGGTTATTAGTCCCTGATTCCAGGGTGGTGTCCCGGCGATATTAATCCTTATTAATATTCTATTGATTTTGATAATTGATAATTATCTTTGATATTTGTTGAATTTGAAGGATCAATAAGCTAATGTTAATTCTAATCAATGTTCCATTGATTTTAATAATTAATGATTATCTTTGATAATAATTAATATTCTATTGAATTTGATGGTTATCTTTGATTGTTGATGTGAAGGATTAAAAGAGCTAACAGTGATTCAAACCAATATTCTATTGATTTTAATAACTGATAATTATCTTTGATAATCATTAATTATTGCTAATAACCAAACCCGCTCCTGAACGTAGCGCACTACATTTACTGGTGCCCCGTAAGAGGCTTTAATGAGTTAGATTCTATTATTTAATTTAAATATGAATTAATAACTAAAGAAATAATTATTAATTATTTCTGATAGTAACACTGATCTAAACAACCAGTAGAACCTACACTTATTAGTGCAACCCACCCATAAAGTTTCAAGAATAAAGTTGTAGCATTATGAGTTTTAAGTCAAAATATTTTGAAAATAAAGTAAAAAATTACGAGAATAAAGTTGTAGCTTTGTGAGAATAAAGTAGTATATTGCATGAATAAAGTACAAATATTTTGAGATGAAAAAAAAATAGCAAATTAAACAGTGCATTATCATCACAATGGTTGAACGGATGCTGAGCCAGCGGCTTCATTAATGCAAGAAACTGACATGAAGTATTTAGTTAAATTTTACTTTAGGATAGGATTTAACAATAAAGAAATCCTTGGTCTTTTAACGCATCAGTACAGAGTTATTGTTAGTTTCCGGACACTGCAGCAGTTATGTAGGAAATTGAATTTATTCAGAAGAAAGAATCAGACAACAGGTGGTGCTTTTTGTTGTTTTTTGCTCTCAAAGTAATAGTATAACTGAGGGGATGTTGACTTGAACTCTACTCTGATCTCGGCCTGGACTCGGATGAGCTGGTCTTGACTACAACACTGATACTTTCCTTCAAAGAAGAAGATTCTAAACTTTCAAAAAAGATTCTAAGTACTAATCAAATATAAAAATTTGTGACATTGGCCATGTCAGTTCCTTTGTGCAAAAGGTCAGATTTCCTTGATACCTTTTAAGCACACACAATGCTCCTTGGAATCATCATAACAAATACTAATAATTCATGAATTCTCAAATTCACGTTAATTTTTCAATATAACTTTTCACTCAAACTTTTCCTGTTAATATAATTTGTTATAAAACAAAACTATAGTACATTAGAAAAATACAAAATAGATTAATTTTCTCAGGTGGACTTTTGAAAGACACAGTAAATGGGGGATATATGGGACATGTGTAGCCATACTAAGAATAAATATTAGATATTCTTTTAATAAGGAAATCCATTCCTTCAAAGGCATGCCATATAGCATTTCAACAATTACAAGCTATATGCTAATGAACTGAAGTTCAGCTTGTTACAGCGTATTATGTTATTGATGACATGATAATATAAGATACGATATACTTTACATTACATGCTGTGAAATATGTGACTCTATCTGACCTTGAGACAGCTGAAAGTCATGCTAATACAAGATTAAACCTCTTTCAGATTCACTGAAATAATACAGTAGCAAAAAGCCACCCTGTCATGTCAACCTCTATTTCCTTTTTAAGTGGACACATGTACGCAGTCATTAAAATAGTTATGCTTTCATTTTTTACTGAAAAGCTTTGAATAAAAGGTCAGAGATCATACAACTTTCAATATCAAAGATGTGGATTAGATTCAAGGTTTAAATGCAACTCCAGTTTAAAGGGCTTCTATTGCTCAGAGATGTGTTTGAAATGTTTAATGTTTGTGACATTGCTTAAGATGAGTGACACTAACTGCCAATCTAATTGTGTTGAAATATTAGTTCATTATATGTATTTATTTCCTCAAACTACTTTACACAAATAAGATTTGAAAGCTATGGCTGCAGGGATTTGCATTGCATAGCGACTTAACCCTTAGATGGACTCACAGGTCAATTTGACCCGTTTTAACTTTTAACATTGATTTACATCAACTTAACTAAGTTTTCTGCCTGAAACTTCAATGCATCCCCCACAGAAGTGATCTGAACTTGGCAATGTAATTTTTTTAAATTGAATGTATTTATAAACAAAGCTATAAAAAAGGACCTACTTTGTAACTCAAAGTGAATTTGGATACCCAGTTCATATAAAAACTTAAGAGAAAGCTGTAAAATGGTAGAAAAGTTCAAAATGTTATTTATAAGTACATTCATAATTGCACGCACACACATCCCTCCACACACACACACACACACACACACACACACAAATATTTAAAAAAAAATAATCTTTTTTATATGTTCCATTATTATTATTATTATGACTATTGATGATGAAATATTATACATTATACAAATATTATACATTGCAAATGACAACAAGATTACAGCTGTAGTACCTTCAGAGGCCGAGATATTCCAAAAAACATGGGGAAGGGATGGGGCTTCCTTAAAAAGACTGGATGTCTATGGGCGGAGTCACAAAACATGCTGGGGCACCCCCTACCTTTCAGATCTGTATATTTTGATAGAAGGTGATAGAGAGAAGAAAAAAAAATCTAGTCTTTGTTGCTATCTAGTGGAATGATCTAAGACTAAAAGTATGGAGATAAAGCAAACAGAGCCTTTATTACAAGCATTTGAAATTAAAGATAGAAAATGAGTCAATTTGACCCTAGAGTTTTAAAGTAGGTACTTGATCGTTAAGACCATCCAAGGGTTAAATTTCTGTCTGTTCTATAAACAAAGCTTTTGTATGCATAGGCAGAGTGTGTTTAAGGCTGGGGACAACTTAGCTTTCTCCTGGCCAAAGGCATGATGTGGGTATTTATGAATACATATATCGATAGAGAAATCCGATTGCTGCTCCAGCATCATGCTGCTTATAACTGCTGGTCTAGGATCAGTTTCCCCACCTCAAATCCAAACCTTAATTGCTAGTGAGAAGGGAATAGCTGTCTCTAGATCAGTGACTGCTGATAAATTAATCTTACATCATAAAAGAAAATGTCCTCATTTCTGATTTATAATTGTTAAAACAAATATTACATAAAAGGAGTTCATCCAGTTATGTAAAAAATTCCCTTTTTTAATTCCCATAACCCTCCGCTCAGATTGATTACTCACCCACCTGTTTCACATTATCTGTCTATTTAAGTTCCCTGTTTACACGCATTCAAACGTTATTTACCATTACTGTTTTTCCTGTGTTTTGACTCCTGCCTGTTCATCGGATTTCCCAGCCTGCTTGTGTGTTTTTGGACCTATTGTCTGTTTACTGGATTACCCCTCTGTCTCTCTGATTTAGATTCATTCTCTCTCCTTCAACAAGCTTCCTCTGTGATAAAGTACTGCAGTCTGAGAATAAACAAACCAGTGTGTAACTAAAGTACATCAGAGGAAGGGCCTTCCTACACATTCTCAACTTAATAAGACCACTATAAAACACACACACACATTTAAAATTATTTTTAATCAAGCAGGGATTGTTGGTGGTTCTGATGTAGGCTGGCGAGGGACTGGAGGATCACTGCCAACTGGGAGGGCTCCATGGGGCGTACCTCAATGATCCCGGTTTTCGGCACCAGTGTAAGACAGCTTTACAACCGGTGGGAAGGAGAACACAGGGAAGCAAGTTTTTCCTGGCTCAGGTAGGACTTTTAATAGGCCACTTCAGTGCTTTACAACTTTACAAACTCGTCAGCTTCACAGGCACATAGGCATTTAACACATCAGCTTCATAAACATGTAGTCACTTAAACACATCAGCTTCGTAAACATAACAGGTTAAACAGCTTCAGCTTCAGGAGCACCGGGGCCTTCTTTATGCCAGACTCTCTCACCCTCTCTGCTGGTGGTGTGGCTGCTTATATGCCGCTCTCCCCATGCTCACTGGAATTAGTGGCAGGTGTTACACATAATCTAGCTCAGGTGCAAGCACCCTTACCGCTTTCTCTCTCTCCGGACGGACACTCGACCACGCCCCCACTGCCACATATCCCCACCGCCCGACTCAGGCTGGGGAGACATCCGGCCTGTCTACCCCCCCCCCCCCATTTCTGGAAAGGAAGTCGGCGATAGCCATCTGCACCCCCGGTCTGTGTACCACCTTGAACTTAAATGGTTGAAGAGCCAGATACCAACGGGTGATCCCTCTGCTTCTGGATATCGCGTTGCATAGTCCACTAGGACCAATACAAAGTGATCTCCGTGTGCTGACCGCTCTAATGGCCCGACGAGGTCCATTCCAATTCTCTCGAAAGGGACCTTGATCAGTGGAAGAGGGCGCAATGGCACTTTTGGGGTGGCCGGTGGATTCACCAGCTGGTATTCGCAGCATGCCGCACACCACCTGTGGACATCACCGCCAATGTCCGGCCGATAAAAACGGGCTATTACGCGGTTCAGTGTTTTTCTTTCCCCTAGATGACCCGCCATGGGATTATAATGAGCTGCCTGGAACACCATTTCCCGACGGCTCCGCGGTATTAAAAGCTGGGTTGTATCTTCCTTTGTTTGAGCATCCTGCATCACTCTATACAACCACTCATTTATAATTGCAAAATAAGGATATGAAATGGTGACACCCGGCTGGAGTTGTTGACTATCGATCACTCTCACTTGGTCAAAGGCATGCTTGAGGGTTTCGTCTCATGACTGCTTCAAAGGGAAATCCCCTTCGGGAAATCCCCCGAGGACGGGAGGGGCTGCAGCCTCCCCCCCCCACTTCATCCTAAAGTGGAGCAGATGAAGACGGCCCTGACTCCGCCTCCTCTGCCAGAGCATCGCACATCTCACATCTCATTGCTTTAGTGCAGGACCCATCCACGCATATTCCCTTTTATACATTTCTAAATTCAGGCCAATTAGTCCCCAAAATCAGCAGATGGGTGAGGCGGGAACTAACCGCGGCCTCTACTCTATGTTTTGTTCCATGAAATTTAATAACAAGGGTCACTACAGGGTAGTTGTGAATATCCCCATGCACACACTTCACTCTCACCATTTTAGCTGTGCCCAAAGCCTTGTGTTGAACCAAGCATTGGTGGATAGTGGTTTGGTTACAACCCGTGTCCACCAATGCTTGGTGAGTACCCCCCTTGACATTTATCGGTATCCGGTATGCTCCAGCCCGATTGGGGGCAGCCTGTGGAGTGTCGGGGATCCAGACCACCGTTCCCAGCTCCATCACAGGGCATTGATCCCGGAAGTGTCCTGGATCCCCGCAACTCCAGCAGACCAGCCCAGGCCCCATGCCCGCACCTGCATCGGTGGACACTTCCACCTAAGGGGGAGAGCGGCGGGCACTGTAGGGGCAGGGGGGTGTGCCCCCCACCTCGCTCGGGGAACTGGCCGCGGTGGCAGAGCTCCTCGCCTCCGCAGGGCAGGAACGGGCTCTGGAGAGAGAGCAGAGTGGGGGGGACACATAGGGGTAGGGGGAAGAGAGAGAGAGAGAGAATAAGAGTGCTCTTCCGCCCTCGGGTACGCCTCCATATGGTCATCCTCGAGTTGGACAGCTTCCTCCAGCGACGCCGGGCGGTGGCACTGGACCCACTCTGCCATTCCCTTTGGCAGACAAAGGATAAGCTGCTCCAGTACCACTTGATCGATGAATCCCACGACGTCGCGGTTCCCCTCCAGCAGCCATTTCCAGCATGTGTCTCGGAGCCATTGGGAAAAGGCAAACGGGTGGTCGGACTTCCCCAGCTTCAAGGTCCGGAAGAGCTGTCGGTACTGCTCTGGACTTCAACCCACCCGCTGCAGAATGGCCTTCTTCAGGTCATCATTGGCCAGGAGGTTAGCCGCCGGCAGCTGTTGGGCAGCAAGCTGGGCTTCCCCGGACAAGAGCAGAAGGAGTCTGGCCGCCCACTTGTCACGTGGCCAGCTCCAGACCTCAGCCGTCCGCTCAGAAAGGTCGAGGAAAGCCTCCATGTCATCTTCCGCCCCCATCTTCAGGAGCGTGGGTGGGAGCAGGGGGCTACGGTTGTCCGGGGTCGCAGTCAGGGCTTTCTCCTGGCCAAGAAGGCTCCGGATCACATGCCGGTCCTCTGCTTGAGCTTGCAGGATCTCAAAGAAGCGGCGTTCCTGGTCTTGGCGGAGCTCAAGCAGGGATTGTTGGTGGTTCTGATGTAGGCTGGCGAGGGACTGGAGGATCTCTGCCAATTGGGAGGGCTCCATGGGGCATACCTCAATGATCCTGGGTTTCGGCACCAGTGTAAGACAGCTTCACAACTGGCGGGAAGGAGAACACAGGGAAGCAAGTTTTTCCTAGGACTTTTAATATGCCAGTTCAGTGCTTTACAACTTCACAAACTCGTCAGCTTCACAGGCACATAGGCATTTAACACATCAGCTTCATAAACACGTAGTCACTTAAACACATCAGCTTCGTAAACATAACAGGTTAAACAGCTTCAGCTTCAGGAGCTTCTTTGTGCCAGACTCTCTCACCCTCTCTGCTGGTGGTGTGGCTGCTTATATGCCACTCTCCCCATGCTCACTGGAATTAGAGACAGGAGTTACACATAATCTAGCTCAGGTGCGAGCACCCTTCCCACTTTCTCTCTCTCCGGACAGACACTCGACCATGCCCCCGCTGCCACAATAATATATCAGCTCATTATTCACTTGCACTGTTCACCAGAAATGGATTTAATTTACTGGTTGTTTTGTTCTGAAAACTAAAGCATAGGGACAAAGTAATAATATCATGGTACAGCTGTGCTTGAACACTTTAAGAGAAATAAATAATTTTATATAATGAATCACACTGAAATAATACGTTATATTAACAGCCCACCAAAAAATATATTTTTGGTGATTTAGAGTTTTGCTTGCTCACTGCAAAACTCACAGCAACAATGCAAAGGTGTTGTGGATGGTTCCTAGGATGTTGTTATGTGGTTGCTAAGGTTTTCTGAGTGGTTGCCAGCACATTGCTATGCAGTTGGTAGGGTGTTCTTGGTGGTTGCTGATTTTCTAGGTGGTTGATTGGATGTTCTGTGTGGTTGCTAAGCTGTTCTGGATGGTTGCAAGGATGCTCTGTTTGGTTGATGCCATGGTTTGTAGGGAGTTCTGTGTGTTAACTTGCAAGTAGCCAGAACTTTGAATCACATTAAGCCAGCATAAAAGTAATCCATACAACTCCAGTGGTTAAACCATATCTTTTGAAGCGATATGATAGGTGTGGGAAACAGATTAATATTTAAGTCCTTTTTTACTATAAATCTCCACCTCTGACCAGTATGTAGCGATATTCACAAAGAATACGAATAGCCAAACAAAAATAGGAGGATGTGAAAGTGAAAGTGGAGATTTATAGTAAAAAAAAAAAAAAAAAAAAAAAAGGGACTTAAATATTTATCTGTTTCTCACCCACACCTATCATATCGCTTCTGAAGATATAGACTTAACGATGGGAGTCTTATG
Organism: Myxocyprinus asiaticus; assembly: GCF_019703515.2. Classification (NCBI taxonomy): domain Eukaryota; kingdom Metazoa; phylum Chordata; class Actinopteri; order Cypriniformes; family Catostomidae; genus Myxocyprinus; species Myxocyprinus asiaticus. The sequence goes on from NC_059387.1 coordinate 4,631,966, forward strand.
GATTACTTTATGCTGATTTTATGTGATTTTTTGAAAATGTAAAGGTTTTGTCACCACTGTATGGATCTACAGAGCTGAGAAATTCTTCTAAAAATCTTCATTTGTGTTCTGCAGTAGAAAGAAAGTCATAAACATCTGGGATGGCATGAGGGTTTTTAGGTGAACTATCCCTTTAAAGACACTAACTTTTTACATTTAGATAATGTATGGGGCATAGGAGGCCTTGTGGTGGAGGAAATACACTGTACAGGGCATACCCAGAGAGACAAAAATAGAAAATGTAAGTCTGAATGAACCATATTTTATATTATATAATTTTATATTATGTGAGAATCTACCAAAAATAAACAAAAGCACAGTTTACACCACAACAGTGCAAGCATTTGTTCTCAATATAAACAGCTGACAACTCTATACTAACTCTATAGGCCTATTAGTAATTTTAAAGTGTTGGTTGTCTTTCCATGTGTAGCGGAGTGTGTGTGTGTGTGTGGGGGGGGGGGGGGGTAGGAGGATAAAGCTGTAGCACCAGCAGAGGGGGAGAATGCTGCTGATGCTAATATTTTAGGGAAAACCATTAAAATGTATTGTAATTAACCCAATCAAAAACAGAAAGGGCACACATGTTCGTGGTTCCAAAACAAAAGGACAAGCGACGTGGATACCAAAGTACAAAAATAATTATTCATATTAAGATGCATGTATCAAAAGGTCACTGGACACTCAATCATTTAAAAGTGTGTGGGGGGGGATTTTCTCCCCAATTTGGCATGACCAATTCTCAATGCACTCTAGGTCCTTGTGGTGGCATAGTGACTCGCCTCAATCTGGGTGGTGGAGGATGAATCTCAGTTGCCTCCATGTCTGAGACCATCAATCCACACATCTTATCACATGGCTTGTTGAACGTGTTACTGCAGAGACCTAGCACGCGTGGAGGCTCACGCTGTTCTCCGCGGCATCCACGCACAACTCACCACGCGCCCCACCGAAAGCAAGAACCACATTATAGCAACCAAGAGGAGGTTACCCCAATGTGACTCTACCCACCCTAGCAACCGGGCCAATTGGTTGCTTAGGAAGCCTGACTGGAGTCACTCAGCATGCCCTGGATTCAAACTTGTGAAGCCAGGTGTGGTAGTCAGCATCTTTACTTGCTGCGCTACCCAGGCCCTGCATTTAAAAGTGTATTAAAATTATAAGCACAGGCAATCTGCTGCATGGTTTGCAATAGGCTTTGCACTCAAAAGACAGCCGAAATGAGTATATCTTTGCTTGTGCAACACAGAGGGCGGAGGCTTACCAGAAACAGGTAGGCTAGCTGAGCGTAGCGATTCCCCTATAAAAAGACAGTTCACCCACAGAAGTACACACTCACAAAGCACACAGGTGAATCAGTTGTGAATACACAGCACTCAGCATGTGACAGGGACACCATTACCATTTAGCGGGGAACAGCTAGCCCCCTACACTGGGGCCCTCAGCTCCTGAGAAAAAACTAAGAAAATTAACAAAATAAAAGGATCATAATAAAATAACAAAACCAAGACAAAAACTCTGTACACAGAGCTAACAAACTCAAACAAGGGTTTTAACCAACACAAAACAAAAAGTGTGAAGAGCAAGGGAGAGAGAGGCAGTGCTTTCAGAGCCAGCGACCGAGTTTTAAATAAAAAAAAAACAAAACAAAAAAAAACAAACAGAACTAAACAAAACAGCAGCATTGGAAGTTCAGCCCTGCAGCTTCAATGCAGATAGATGCATTATGGTGAGCAGTTTATTTCTCCTAAAAAGGACAGACAATTACAAGAAGTAAAAAACATTAAATCTGCACATTTTAAATTGCCATTGTATATAACTATTTCACGTACCGGAAATGTTGGAGTGACAGCCATAAACACGGCCGTGAACACACACACAACAAAGGCAAAAACAGACTGGAGGAAGGCAGATGTCAGCCAGTGAAGCTCGGTATGAGCCTCGCACAAACAACCGCTATCACATAAAGAGAAACTAACATTAGCATTGGGTACCAGAGCCAAGTGGTTAGCCTAACATCTAACATAAAGAACAACAACACATACCTTTGGAGCAGAAACGTCCAATACCGGAAGTGGGTGGTCATTAGACAGTGATGCGCATCTAGGTGTCATGAAGCCACCCTAATATACCCCACGAGCGCACGCTGATAGGCTATCAAAACCCACATAATACTGAGGGGCATGATACAATATAAAAGACAGATGCACTGTTCTTATACACACTGCATAATGCAGGTCGCATTAAAGTTCAAATCTATTATACTGTGGCATGGGGCGGCATGGTCATGTGTCTGTCTGCGGGAGAGGGAAAGCAGTAAGGCTCGTCACTTGGGCTGTAATTATTCTAACACCTGTCTCTCATTATAGTGATGGCAGAGGGAGACCTGATAAGGCTTGCCAGAGTGTCAGAGGAGAGAGAGAGTGGCAAGGAACTAATGTCTGGAGGACTGGCAGCAACAGAAAAGACTGCATCTTACAGTTCCATGAGCCCTAGTTTGAGTTGGCCACTGAGAGCCATTTTTCTGTTTTGATCTGTTTGTGTGTGAAGGAAATAAATACCAACCTCAACTGTTCGCTGTCTCCCGACTCTATTGGTCATGAACTTGGAACTTTCACATATACATAAAAGGGAAAGTCAGCATTATACACAACATAACTGAAATGACAAAACCAGTGGAATTATAAAAGACAGCAGTCTATCTTACTACACATGACATGTCAGAGATGATGCCATAGTCTAAATTAATTTCACAAAATTTGACACAAATACGCTGGGATGCTGCTTAAAAAAGCTAAATTGGTGGCGTCATGCGAGGGTTGGATGTGTGAACGATGAGCTCTGTGCACTTTGCTAGTTTTTAATACTTTTTGTATCATAAACCTGTGAAATTCAATACACGCTGCTACATAACTGTTCTAAGAAGTCAACATGTCAAAGGATTAAAAATCCACTTTTGGATTAAGACACTTATGTGCTCAAGCTGATACCTCAGACAGGACTGCAGACCAGGGACTCAATTTGGACAGTGTGGCAGGAGAAATTCGACGGCAACTGGCAAGCATGTCTGTAATGCTGGCAAATGTCGTAGCGGACCTGGAGGATCTTGCTGTTTTTTTTTGTTTTTTTTTATGTGTGCTGGTATGTCCGCTAGAGGCTGGGGTTTGTTTTGTGGAGGAACACACCTTCGATACAGTTTTGTGAATGAATCTACACGTTCTTTGTGTTTATTCTGCCTATTGGCTGGAGTTTGTTTTATAGATTATTTTCTGTTATGTAATTCTGTCTCACAAAATTTTTATAGAAACACCGGACTTGAGCAATCCGACAGCAAAGTTGTCGCGGGGGCTTTCGTAGGCATACATGGACTGTTTGAGTTTAGAGGGATGGACGCCGGTTGGCTCTGTCGTGCGCAGGGTTAATGCACACGTTTTACTTTTCTTTTCTTTTTTTTCTTTTTTTTTGGTTCGGGGGGAAGTTCAGGGTTTGATTGTTGCACTAATGGGGAATGTGGTCTTTATATTTTTATTTTTGACACACAATATATTTTTTCTAACATGTCAAAATGTCAAATGTTATGGATTATCTCTCTCCACGTGGAATGTGAATGGGTTGGGGCACCACATAAGAAGAAGGAAGGTTATTTATTTTCTTAAACATAAGAAATATGATTTAGTGTTTCTTCAAGAAATGCATCTTTCCCTGCAGGAAACTAAAAAATGTGGGAATATATGGGGTGGACATGTTTTCTTTAGTGCTGGCTCAAGTAAGAGCAGGGGATTCATTACACTGATAAGTAAACATCTACAATTAAAATGTCTCAAACAGTTTAAAGATAAATTAGGAAGATTCATTATTGTTTTAGCAGAAATTCAGGGGCAAAGTCTTATTTTTATTCATGATATAATACTGTGAGGAGACTTTAATCTATTGATGGACTCAGTCCTTGATCATAGTGAAACAAAAGTGTACAAGCCCCCTAGAGCAACACTGATGCTTCACAGGAATTTTTTTCATCAGTCTATAAGATTTATTCTAGAAGATATTTAAAAAAATATATTTTATATCTAAGTCCCTCATTTCATCTGTTGTTGATTGCTCAGTTGGAAACATCTTAGTCTCAGATCATGCTCTGGTGAGTTTAGAGGTGTTGCCACATACGGAGAAAAAGAAATCATATAGTTGCCACTTTAATGTATCCCTTTTGCAAAATCCTGATTTCCAACAAATGTTAAAGGCTGAAATCAATGTTTATATGTAGACCAACTGGTCCTCAGAATCCTCTGTGAGCATGGCTTGGGAGGCACTTAAGGCAGTTATTAGGGGCCGGATCATACAGTATGCCTCATTCATCAAAAAATCCAAATCACGAGAACTCGTGGAGTTGGAAGTGAATATTAAAAGTGCAGAGGCAGAGCTGTAGTGCCGAATGTCGTCTGATGGCCTCAGAGCATTGACCCGATTGAAATACAGATATAATACTATTTTGTCACAGAAGGTGGAGTTTTGGCTATTCAGGGCAAGACATTCATACTTTGAGTCGGGGGATAAAGCAGGGAAGCTTTTGGCTAGAAATATAAATCAGAGAGTGTCTTTTTCTACCATTCCTTCAGTGAAATCTGCTGGTGGTGAAATATTTACCTCAGCCATTGATATTAATAATGCTTTTAAAGAAATATATTTTGATCTTTATAGTTCCACGTCTTCATCTACTGATGAAGATATTAGAAACTTTGTGGAACCATTAGAGCTTCCTAAACTGACGACTGAGCAAAAATATTCTCTTGATTCTGAGATAACCTTGGAGGAGCTTGGCGAGGTAAGGCTCCAGGATCAGACGGCTTTGCCGCTGAATTTTTTTAGATCTTATGCTATTAGAACTGACCCCACTTTTGTTAGAAGTTTATATGAAATGATTAAAGAATGGAAAGCTTCCCCAAACCATGACACAAGCCCGGATCAGTCTGACTCATATAAAGGACAAAGATCCAAGTGATTGTTAGAGTTACCATCCAATTTCCCTGATCCAGCTGGACATAAAAATATTGTCAAAAATTCTGGCTAACCAATTAAGGAAAGTTATGATATCAGTTATACATAAAGACCAGGTGGGGTTTATTCGGGGCCGCAGCTCTTCTGATAACATTAGGCGTTTCATCAATATCATGTGGTCAGTGGTGAATGATCAGACTCCGGTCGTTGCCATCTCACTTGACGCCGAAAAGGTGTTTGATATGGTAGAATGGGATTATCTTTTTAAGATTTTGGAAATGTACGGGTTTGGGAGTACATTTATTGGATGGATTAAGTTACTTTATAGACATCCGGTAGTGGTGGTACAAACAAATGGATAATTTCAGATTATTTTATTCTGGATAGGGGCACCCGGCAGGGTTGCCCTCTTTCCCCATTATTGTTCTGTCTTGCCCTGGAACCATTAGCCGCCGCAATAAGAAAGGAGGATGATTTTCCAGGGGTGATGGCGGGAGGTGTGGCGCATAAGCTTTTGCTTTACACAGATGATATTTTATTATTCGTCTCTGACCCAACTAAATCTATGCCTTGCCTCCACAGAATTATTATTTCCTTTTCCAAGTTCTCGGGATATAGAGTTAATTGGTCTAAATCTGAAGCTTTGGCTCTGACAGCATACTGTCCGATAACGGCTTTTCAGCCAGGCAACTTCCAGTGGCCCAAACAGGGCATTAAGTATTTGGGTATTTTGTTTCCAGCAAATTTGTGTGATTTTGTTAGAGTTAATTTTGACCCCTTTATAAAAAGGTTTTCGAGCGATGTGGGCAGGTGGGCTTCATTACATTTATCTATGATTGGGAAGGTTAATGTTATTAAAATGAATAGTATTCCAAAATTCAACTACCTGCTACAGTCAATCCATATAGATGTCCCCCTCTCTTATTTCAAGCAATTTGATAGCATAGCGAAGTCCTTCATTTGGAATGGTAAACATCCTAGATTACATTTTAATAAGTTACATTGGCCGATTGACAAAGGTGGGCTAGGCCTACCCAAGATTTTGTTTTATTATTATGCATTTGGTCTCAGACATCTGGTTCATTGGTCACTTCTACCTGAGAGTGCCCCTCCCTGGTTTTGTATTGAACAGGAAGTTCTTTCCTCTATTTCGTCGTGAGGCATCAGTGTATTACTCCCTGCTAATTCAGAGTCTGGGGGACGGAGCTTCAACCTGTCTCAAGAGGTTATGGGAGAAAGATTTAAACTTAGTATTGGAGGAGGGAGAGTGGGCTAAGATTCTAAAAAACGTCAAGTCTGCATCTAGAGATGCAAGGGTGCGCCTTATGCAATTCAAGATTTTACATCGATTTTATTGGATGCCCTCTAGATTGTACAGGCTTGGTCTTAAAGACACACCCACCTGCTGGCGATGCCAAGCAGAGGATAGAGACATAACCCATATCTTTTGGGGGGGTGTTAAGATCCAGGAGTTTTGGTTGAAAGTTCAGAGTCTTGTATGTGATGTATTGGGCACTCACCTTTCATTTTGCCCCAGACTCTGTATTTTGGGCGATGGGGTGGTCATCGACATTGGGAATAGGCACATAAAGAGTTGGGTCCTAACTAGCATCATGATCGCCAGACAGGTTCTTTTAAGGGGTTGGAGGTCGGCTGGAGCGCCCTCATTTCATGAGTGGTGCTCAGAGATGGGGAGGGTGACGGCCTTTGAAGAAGGGCCATTTAGAAGGGTAGGAAAATCGAATTTGTATATAAAGAAATGGGGCAGATATCTGACATAACTGGACGTGTAAATATTATATATATATATATATATATATATATATATATATATATATATATATATATATATTTATCTTTTTATTTTTATGTGTGGCTATAATCATGTGTATATACTTTTATGTGACCACAGGGATGTTTATTGGGGGTCAGGATGGGGTTGGGGATTGGGAGGGGGAGGGGTGGTTGTGGGATTTAAATGATTGAATGATTCCATATATATTTATGTAATGTTTTTTTTATTTTTATTTTTTTTTTTGCTCTTGTATATATGTTTTGTGGAATCAAAAAAAAAAATTAATTGCAAAAAAACAAAAACAAAAAAAGCTACATTGACAAGGAAACTGATTATCTAGCAACTGAATATAATAGTATGTTAACTTGTCCTATTACAAACTAAGTTTGTCCGGCCAGCTGAATCATCAAAGTCAGACTGGCTTTCAGACACTTGAAGATGGTTTCACTTTGCTTCATTCTTTATCTCTACAGTGTGTTTAATCGAAAGTTGCTGGTATCATCTATGTTGCTGCTTGTTGTGTGTCTCCGCTACGGTCTATTGTCTTTAAAATAACTGCATCACATCTCAGTACTTACATTAATTAATATGAGGGAAAAAGACACCTATAGCGCAGTGAGCGAAAAAGGTTATAAATCAGGTTTGATGTTAGAGATAAAGAAATCAAAGATATATAACCCTGAAAGCCCAGCGCTATCTACACCCATTAAAGTTAGCGATGTATAGCTCCATTCATTAAAACAGGAGTGCCTTTCTCTTCCAGTACTCTCCATCGGAATGGCGCGGGCTGGATCAAACGTATTCAGGGTCCAGTTCACTAGGGTGGGCTGGACTCATGATTAGGTGGGCCAGGGCAAGATCTCAGCTTTCCAACAATACCTAGATTGAGCTTCTAGCCCACTCAGAGGCTGAGATATTTGACGCAAGAATGGGGAAGGTGCGTGGAACCACAAAATACTGAATGTCTATGGACAAGCACGTGGCGAGTGCTCAGCTGCGATAGAGCGCAATTCTGAATATTGTGATTGAAGGTAATAGAGGAAAAAGTATTTTTCCTAGTACTTGCTGCCCTGAAGTGGAATGAACTAACACTTTTTGCAGAGACATAGAGCAGAGTGGGAATCACATGCTTTCAAAGAAAGGACAACAAATAATAATAAAAAAAACAATGTATGTAAACATTTTGTAACAGATTGTAAAAAAAAAAAAAAAATTAAAAAAAACATTTAGGGGTATTCTGTAAAATGAGACCCATATTTTGCAATTAGTCCACTTTATGTGTGTGATGTGAGCTTTTATATTTAGGTGTGAAAAATTGCAGGTGGCAGCCAAAAAATGCAGCCGAGTGTAAGGGGTTAAGAAAAACCTCACTGCTTCAAGTGTAAGAAGGTAGAAGGTAATGTCAAGCAGATGCATGCATGAAGAAGAATACCCATGAAGATATAAATAAATATTAATACCAGCTGATGCTCCCAAGATTTTCCCTTCCACTCCCATTACACATGTACCTCTATTCATACTGTTCTACAGCTGTCAGAGACACAAAGGAAGGTCAGCGAGATATGTGAGCTGTGTCAGTGCCAAGGCTGACTTTGATGTTTAATGTCAGAGGAACCAGTGTCGAAGGCTCTCCTTGGATTCAGTAGGTATCTAAATAACAGCAAAGAAAAAGCACAGCAGGGAGATTTGTGTGATCCTGTGTCTAAGAGTGGCTGTGTCTTGCTGGTAATGTCTGGCGACTCAAGACCCATAAATCTGTGTGATGTGGCACAGCCCTGGATGGAGATTGTCAGCATGTGGTCCATGCATTTCACTGACTTACACTCTAATGAGGCAACCCAAGGTGCTTCAAGTGTTATGAAACCCTTATTTCAGCACCAGGGTCAGTTCTCACCACCAGGGGCAGATTTAGTGATTTGGGGGCCCTAGGCAAACTACAGGAATTGGGCCCTCTTCATTGTTATTATTTTATTTTTATTATTATTATTATTATTATTATTTTATTATTTACTGTGGTATGCCATGAAATTACTTAATCACACAATTTGCTTCGACAACAATCTTTAATTTCTTTCAATACCATAAACTTTGCAAGCTAGGGCAAATCTAATGAAAAGGTTTTAGACTAGTTCTTTCTCAAAGGGGCTCATTGTAGCAGCCTAGCAAATTTTAAACAAAACTTTGTTACCAGATGAACTGAACTACCAGATAAGTCTGTCTCTGTCTCACAAGAGTTCCTTATAGCAGCCAGCCAGCTGCTATATATATTATAGCAAATTTACAATTAAAATGATACAATTAAAAAAAGAGACCACTAATAAGAGTCATCAGTACAGGAATCTTACTACGCTGGTCACGCTGTGTGTTTCGCACTGAAGATTCAAAAGAACCGGCTCATAAGAATCGTTCATTCAGAAATCGGATTACTCTGGTTGTGCTGAAGAACTGACTCATAAGAGTCACTCGTTCAGTAATCAGACTACACTGGTCGTGCTGTGTTTCGCGCTGTAGATTCAAAAGAACCGACTCATAAGGGTCATTCATACAAGAATCGGATTACTCTGGTTTCACTGTGTGTTTTGCGCTATAGATTCAAAAGAACCGACTCATAAGAGTTATTCTTTCAGGAATCAGACTACACTGGTCACGCTGTGTTTCATGCTGTAGATTCAAAAGTATGGACTCATAAGAGTCATTTGTTTGGGAATTGGACTAAACCAAAGTCAGATAACTTGATGGCCATCTATGGAACACTCCCGGGCAGCTATTTAGCATATAAGTACAGCCTTTATCTACTTGAATCGGGAAAGACAGAAATCTCCAAAACAGTTGGTCAAGATTGTGTTTCATGTTGTAGATTCAAAAGAACAGATTAATAAGAGTCATTCCTTTGTGAATCAGATTACACTGGTCGCTCTGTGTGTTTTGTGCTGTAGATTCAAAAGAATAGATTAATAAGTGTCTTTCATTAAGAAATTGGACTACATTGGTCGCGTTGTGGGTTTCACGCTGTGGATTTAGTAGCAGGGCAGCGCTGCTCCTGAACTGCACTGCAGGAAACTGTCAGAGTATTTATGGTGTTGCGTCTGGGTCCGTGGAAAATTGCACGTTCGGGAATTGTTTAACCAAAACATTGTTTTACATTTGGCATAATAGAAAAAGTTCACATCATGAATTATTTTGAGACAGTGTCTTCTCATAGGACAAGGCTATGCAGTCTCATGAATAAATACGAAACACTGCTGATCATGAACTAAAGTGCACAAATCGGTCACGTCCTGTGACATTGACTAAGTGTTGCTTTTAAACCTGGAAGAAGAAAATAGCCCCCAAAATACTTAAATGAACCACTTACCTCTTAAATGTATAAATTATCAATTAATATTAATTACAATTATTAATTAAAGTAACAGATGCCAACATCATGTGCAACACATGCATACCTGTTAACATCTCAAAACATTTGTAAAAAGAGCTGTGTATTGTACTAAAACAACTAGCATGTTATAAACTTCCTCACTCATTCAATTAGTTCTGCTATTTTTAGCTATTTTGTAATAAAGTATAAAAGCTTTTCACTGGTTTTGTCACAATGTTGGGAAGCCAGTTGCCTCAGATCTGCTCTTGAACATATTTTTCAGAAACAAATTGGATTTGTTGCTATTTAAGCCCATTCTAAACATCCAGATGTGTGGTTATAAATTCAGAATTCTGCAATTTAAGAGCTACTAATTTACTAAGATTCACTAACCCTGTAATATATCAATAGTTACCTGTATACAGTCTTCAATTTTTTTTCCATAAGACAGGTTGAAAGCTATCTTGCACTTCCTTTCTGGCAAATGATCATGTATGTAGTTGCAGATAATAGCGTGCTGTTTCAGCATACTGGCATTAGCACTTCAATTCCATTTTCACTGACTGTAGTAAAAGCTGCTGCTTTGAAACAACCATGCTCTACTATTTTGAGCTATTTCATAATTAAGGAATTCAAGTTTTTCCCTGGTTTGCATCTGAATGTTGGGAGTGTTGCCTTTTTAGTTAAATTATGATTCTCAGATCTGCTCTTGAACGTATTTTTCAGAAACAAATTGGATTTGTTGCTATTTTGTGCATTCTAAACATCCAATTTTGTGGTTATGAATTGAATTATGCTGCAAAATGGCAATTTGAGTGCTAGTTAGCAATTCCATAATATTAAATCATTGCTATAGCTGCCTCTGTATAGTCTGCAAAACATTTATCCATAAGATGGGTTGAAAGTTATCTTGGGCTTCCTTTCCAGCAAATGATCTTCTATGTACTACGTATCTCTAGCGTGGTGCTTCAGCATGCATTAGCATTTAATTCAGTAACATGCATAGGTGAATTACGGACCGGGCCAATGCCGCATGTATCATATTTCATACATGACTTTCTAAAGCCTCTACATCATCATCATGATGTGTATGAGATGTCGACTGTCTCCTGGTGAAAGTTTCCATGCTGTACTGGAAGCAGAAGATCTTGTTATATAATTTTCCAAAATAGCAACCATCATGTTTTGATGCACTCATCTTTTTATGTGAAATCTTTGCTGATTTTGATCAAGTAAAATTAACAATAATGTTTATTTTGTTAGTGATATTTCAACATGAGTATTTATTGAATTCAAGCTTAAAATGTCATAATTTTGTAGAAAAAATTGGTTTAAACATGTTTAAAAAATAACATTTTCTGACTATTATTTCATATGTTAGGTTTTATATGGTTAAGCTTTATTCTTTGTATAAAAGGGCTGTCGAACAAAAACGTTTATTATATTCTTCATTGCTATAACTGCATGTTTGCCCTACATTTAAAAAAATAGCTGGGCTTAGGTGGTTGGAATTTTACTTTGTGTGGTTCAAAAGAACTGATTAAACTAGATACATAAAGTTTGTCGAGACACACTATAATGCTGGTCTGACAAAACTTTGTCTGAAAGTTTAAAATAGTTTTAAACGCTTCAAGTCAGAAATTTGTACAGGTTTTATGGTAAGAAAGAAAGAAAGAAAGAAAGAAAGAAGAGAGCATCTTAAAGCAGATTAAAGGGCTTGTGTGTGAGTTTTGACAGCTGAAGTTTGAAATCATGAACATTCCAAAACAGACTCTTACATCATTTAAACATTCTGTCAATGTAATGTAGTCTAGGGGATTTTCAGACACTTTGAAAATGCTTAAATGATGACTTCACAGGGCTTTTCGATGGAAGAATAATAATGGTAGCCAAGCTGTAGGGTCGTTCCAAACTGAATTTCCCAAAAAATTACCAAATGACCATTATTTTTTAACAGTGAAACCACTTGTTTTTAAAAGAAAATTGGCCCTGATTTTCAGTAAGCACAGACTGATTTCAGCTCAATTTTTTAACCTAGTGTCACCGAATGCACAGTATGATCAGACTGTATGAATTAAGAAGTCTGAAATGATTTACTTACTGTGTTTAACGCTGTAGCCTTGGGCAGCCCATAATATGATCCCTCCAAAAGTATTGACGGTCATTTGTCCTGTATACAACCTGGTCTCACAGTGAAAATGTGACTCTATGTACATTTTTGGAAAACTTCTTAAACGTGTCTCCAGGTACAATTCCCTGCAGTTTCCAGGAGAAATTTACTCAAACTGAAAAATGATCCATTTTAATGTTTGTATTACAGACCCACCTACATATATACATTTATTACCGTATGAATATCATGTGCGGTAGCTCACCTGACAGTATGTTGGACTTAGAGTCGGAGGACCAGATCAAGTCCAGCCATGAACTCAAGCTGACACATGACACAAAAAATCAGAGTCATGGAAGCAGCACAAAATGAGGTGGTTGCTTCAGAAAATGTGATTTTTCATTTCGCTTCTGCATTTTAAAACACTAATGGTTAGATTTATTCACTGATAAGGTAAAGATGTCTTTTTTAATGTCTCATATATAAAACACTAAGGTGTTTAAGTTTAAGGTTAGGGAGATCAGTTTTAAAATCTATCTATCTTTATCTATATCTATCTATCTATATATATATATGTAGAGCTGAGGAGGGCGGGGCCGGGCTGGAATGAGACACACCCGGTCCCCAATCAGCCTGATGGGGCGCGCGAGGGATAAAGGCGGCCGGGGACGACAGTTCGAGAGAGAGAGAATTACAGACAGCTGTGCTGTGTTTTTAGTTGTGTGTTTTTGGTTGGGTTTTTGTTTAATAAATTATTATTTAAGTTGTCAAGCCGGTTCTCGCCTCCTCCTTTCCTCTAAACCCCCTTACACTGGTGCCGAAACCCGGGAAGGAGGAGGGATTCCCGTCGCAGAGTCCTCGACACTGCCGTCCACCCAGGGGAGCGCCGCTGCCGTCCGACGGGGGACGGAGTAGCCCGACTACCCGGACGCGGGGAACGGCCGCCGTCCGCGAGGCGAGTGGGGACGGGACTCCACGACCGCCTGGAGCGAGGGAGCCGCTGCCGGGGGCGGAGGAGTGCCCTGCCGTCCCCCGGGAACGCGGAGGGGTCGAGAGAAGACCGCCGTCCGCGGGGGGAGGAGGGAAGTGACTCCCCGACCGCCTGGAGTGGTAGGGCCGCTGCCAGGGGCGGAGGAGAGTCTCCACGGGACGCCGGGAACGCGGAGGGGCGTTCTGTCCGCTGGGGGTCGGAGGTCTGACTCCGGTCCGCCCGGGGAGGAGCGGCTGCAGTCCGCCTGAGAGGGTGGAGTAGTGATCGAGGACCACGCGACGGCGCATCAGAGTACCGGTGAGTTTCTTTTTCTCTCTCTCCTCTCTCTCTCTCTGCCGCTCCGTGTTGGCCTTTCCCTCGCCATTTTGTGTTGTTTTTTCTCCTCCCAGGTCGAGGAAGGCGGGGAGGACCCGCCGGCAGTCGGGGCATAAGGCACGCCCCCCACCCGGAGAGGAAGGGTGGGGGGGATGTACGTCATGCCGGGAGCTCCCCGGCCTGAGGCAACGCCGGGAGGAGTGTAGAGCTGAGGAGGGCGGGGCCGGGCTGGAATGAGACACACCCGGTCCCCAATCAGCCTGATGGGGCGCGCGAGGGATAAAGGCGGCCGGGGACGACAGTTCGAGAGAGAGAGAATTACAGACAGCTGTGCTGTGTTTTTAGTTGTGTGTTTTTGGTTGGGTTTTTGTTTAATAAATTATTATTTAAGTTGTCAAGCCGGTTCTCGCCTCCTCCTTTCCTCTAAACCCCCTTACAATATATATATATATATATATATATATATATATATATATATATATATATATATATATATAAAATTCACCTTTAAACTGAGTCTGAAAACGACACAATTTTCTTGCTTTGGCACCCCAAGGTGGACATTTCTCTAGAAAACTACAGCCAAATGTGTTATAAAGTACGTACATTTTGAATTGCAAAAATGTTGTCATGTTCACGTAAATTTTATAAGACCAGGCTTCCTGTATGGGTATTCAACCTGTATGTATTCATTCAATATTCATTCTTGCCAACATGATCAATAAATGGAGGGCAAATGCTCTTGATGTTGCACTCCTTTAGTGGAGACATAAACAAAACAAATCACAGGTCTGTATGGGTGTTGCCTTTGAAGTAAGCTGCCTATGTAGGCAGTAGACAACAAGACAGCTCATTTGGTTTTGTAACAGAGCTTGAGCGATAAATGTGGAAGAGTATTTCATTTAAAATGCCTTAAAGTAAAGGTCAATATAAATGCCAGAGAACTGGTATGTCTTTTTGTGTACCTGTCGGTCTCTCCAGCCTTACCGGAAAACACCAGTAGGTCTAAAAGACTAAGCCAGTAAATGCCTAAAAAATATTGTAAATGAATTTTCAGCACTGAAAAATGTACCACATTAATTGCATTTTCATTTGATTCCGATAACTCTGGGAAACTGGCCTAACTTTAATTTAATTGGAAGGAAATTTATGCCTTGCATGAAAATGTCTTGCCTTCAAGGAGAATGAGAGAAACACAGATAAAACAGAGCAATCAACTGTAGAGCATAATGAATAGTAAGAACAAAACTCATGAATAAAAATGCAACGACTTATACTAATATATCAGTTGGCAGTGCCTAGGTGGCTCGGCAGTTGTTCTCGCTGCCCTCTCACAATCCTGGCATCCTGGGTCTCAGCACTGTGGGGGCCAGCTGTGCCAGGCGACCCATTTTTGCATTGTGTCAAAATGCCATGCCACTATTTCCCTGGCTGTATCCATGAGATAATCAGTATGTTTTCAATTAATATTTCAGTAATAGCTCTAGCACAGCTTTCTTTGTCTGCTGAATACATTGATTGTGGGTACAAAAATATAATAAATCTTTGCCTTTAGAGTAGAGCTTTTATTCACATTAGCTTGATAAATGCAGATTTAATCTCTGCAGACATCGTTGCTTGGCAAGCAAGGTAGCAGTTCAGTGCTTCTTACTGCAACAACAGTGTTGAACTAAAATACACAGATACTTTGTATTCAAGGGATAAAATAAAGTCTATTTTCTTTTGGACAAAAATAATTTAATAAATTGTCATGGTTACTTGTGTAACCTCCGTTCCCTGATGGAGGGAACGAGACGTTGTGTCGATGTAGTGACACTAGGGGTCACTCTTGGAGCCCAAGACACCTCTGGTCTTTGATTAAAGGCCAATGAAAATTGGCGAGTGGTATTTGCATGCCACTCCCCCGGACATATGGGTATAAAAGGAGCTGGTATGCAACCACTCATTCAGGTTTTATGCTGAGGAGCCGATATAAGGTCCGGCCATTTCAGCGGGTAGTTCAGCATTGTGGCAGGAGGGACACAACATCTCGTTCCCTCCATCAGGGAACGGAGGTTACACAAGTAACCATGACGTTCCCTACCTGTCACTCACTCACTCGACATTGTGTCGATGTAGTGACACTAGGGGTCCCTATACGAATGCCACAATTGGCTGAACTGTGTTACGTGAACTGGCGGTGTGTGGTGGGCAGACTACTGTGTGCCTCATAGCCAGCACACCAGGTCGACACGTAACCTCCCCCAACATAGTTATGAGTGTCGAACGGCCCTTTTTGGGGACAAGTCGACTACCCAAGAGATAGAGACAGGCTTAACCCAGTCGTGGCCTCTTTTCCCCTTCTCTTTTTTCCACTCCCTAAAAAAGAAAGGGGATTATCCGACTGGGCCGCCAGGTCTAGTCGGGGGGTATCCATCCCAAGGGGAAGACACAGCAGAGACCACACCTTGCCCAAAGAGAGGGGAGGATATTTAAGTGGAAGGATACATCACATGGTCTGTCCAACCATGTGGAGAGTCTTCAAGGTAGATCCTGCCCAATGGGGGAGGAGTTACTTCAAACATTGAGACTGGGGCAGAGGGGCTCTGCCGACAGGGAAACGAATTAGCAGAAGAAATATATATCGCATGGGGTTAGCCTTACAGGGAACCGCCACATGCGGAGCACCTACCCCAGAACAGGACCCTTAGTTTGCACGTGTACTGGGCTGGCAGCGAATCTCTCCGAAAACTTGACTGCCACAGGGCTCAGAGGAAGTCAACCAGGGAACAAACTTGTGAACACTACTGGGAATTAATGGCACACGTCTTCAGCTCAAAAGGAGGTGGAAGGCGCTATGTGCAAGCGATACACCCGGCCGGCTATCCCGGGCTTATCCACTTGTGTTGCGTGCCACTACCTGGTACGAAACCAGTTTTACCCGGAGGTTGTAGAACCTTGCAAAGGTGTTGGGTGTTGCCCAGCCCGCTGCTCTGCAAATGTCTGTTAGAGAGGCACCTCTGGCCAGGGCCCAGGAAGCCGCTACACCCCTGGTAGTATGGGCTCATAGCCCTACCGGGGGCGGCATGTCCTGGGCGAGATATGCCATAGTTATGGCGTCAATGCTAAATTCTAAAAATTCTAAAGCTCTGCATGCGATCCAAATAGGTACATAAAGCACGCACCGGACACAGCAACGACAGGGCTGAGTCTGCCTCCTCCTGGGGTAGCGCTTGCAGGTTCACCAGCTGGTCCCTAAAAGGGGTGGTGGGAACCTTGGGTACATAGCCTGGTTGGGGTCTCAGGATCACGTGAGTATAACCCGGACCGAACTCCAGGCACGTTTCGCTGACAGAGAACGCTTGCAGGTCACCTACCCTCTTGATAGAAGTGAGTGCTGTCAGGAGCGCAGTCTTCAAGGAGAGTGCCTTAAGCTCGACTGAGTGCAAAGGCTCAAAGGGGGCTCTCTGTAGACCCTGAAGAATTACAGAGAGGTCCCATGAGGGAATGAGGCGTGGTCTGGAGGGATTCAGCCTCCTGGCGCCACTTAGGTACCTGATGATCAGGTCATGCTTCCCTAAGGACTTACCGTCGACTGTGTCGTGGTGTGCTGCTATGGTGGCAATGTACACCTTCAAGGTGGAAGGTAGAGGGGGCCCTAGCCTGAGTGATCGTGTCTACCACCACAGGTTGTGACATACAACGAGAGCGCAGACCGCCTTGGCGGTTGACATATGCTACCGTTGCTGTGTTGTCTGTCCGAACTAACACGTGCTTGCCCTGGATCAACGGCCGGAACCTCCGCAGGGCGAGCAGAATTGCCAACAACTCGAGGCAGTTGATGTGCCAATGCAGTCGCGGACCCGTCCAGAGGCCGGCGGCTGTGTGCCCATTGCAAACAGCGCCCCAGCCCATTTTGGAGGCGTCTGTCGTGACCACGACGCGCCTGGAGACCAGTTCTAGAGGAACACCTGCCCACAGAAACAAGGTCAGTCCAAGGGCTAAAAAGACGGTGACAGACTGGCGTGATGACCACGCGATGTGTCCCGTGGCGCCATACCCATCTCGGGACTCGAGTCTGGAGCCAGTGCTGAAGTGGCCTCATATGCATCAACCCGAGCGGGGTGACCACCGCCGAGGATGCCATATGCCCCAGGAGCCTCTGAAAAAGTTTCAGTGGAACCGCTGTTTTCTGTTTGAATGCCTTCAAACAGGCCAGCACCAACTGGGCACACTCGTTCGTAAGGCGTGCTGTCAAGGAGACTGATTCCAACTCCAAACCAAGAAAAGAGATGCTCTGAACCGGGAGGAGCTTGCTCTTTTCCCAGTTGACCCGAAGCCCTAGTCGGCTGAGGTGTGAGAGCACCAGGTCCCTGTGTGCGCACATCATGTCTCAAGAGTGAGCCAGGATTAGCCAGTCGTCGAGATAGTTGAGAATGCGAATGCCCACCTCCCTTAACGGGGCAAGGGCAGCCTCTGCGACCTTCGTAAAGACGCGAGGAGACAGGGACAGGCCGAAAGGGAGGACTTTGTACTGATACGCCTGACCCTCGAATGCAAACCGCAGGAAGGGTCTGTGTCGAGGAAGGATCGAGATGTGAAAGTACGCATCCTTCAGGTCTACCGCCATGAACCAATCTTGATGCCGGACGCTCGCCAGAATGTGTTTTTGCATCAGCATCTTGAACGGGAGTCTGTGTAAAGCCCGGTTCAGTACTCGCAGGTCCAAGATTGGCCGCAACCCACCGCCTTTTTTCGGTACGATGAAGTAGGGGCTGTAAAACCCTTTCTTCATCTTGGCTGGAGGGACAGGCTCTATCGCGCCCTTCTGTAGGAGGGTAGCGATCTCCGCGCGCAAGGTGGCAGCATTTTCGCTCTTGACCAACACCTGGTGAACTGAATCGCGTAACCGAGTCGGTCGGTCTGGATCAGCCATCGCGACGGATTGGAAAGCGCGAGCCCTCCACCGGGGGATGGAGTGGTCTTTTTACCAGCTCCAAGTGAGTGGGTTCCTTTGTCCCTGAGTCGCCCGTCTCGGGCGCTTTGAGGACCTCCGTGGGTTCTTAAGCGCAGGCTGTGAGACAGGTGGCGTCTGCTTCCTGCCGGTGCAGGGGTACGCCCTTGGTGACGAGCAGACGGGGTGCGGGATCTTGAGCCACGCTGGGACAGGATGTGCCGGATTGCCTTCTTCTGCTGCTTCACCGCCGAGAACTGCTGGGCAAAGTCCTCGACGGTGTCCCCGAATAGGTCCGCCTGAGAAATGGGGGCAGCAAGGAACCGTGTCTTGTCGGCCTCGCCCATCTCGACCAGGTTGAGCCAAAGGTGGTGCTCCTGGACCACTAATGTGGCCATCGTCCGCCCGAGAGACTGCGCCATGACCTTCGTTGCTCGGAGAGTGAGGTCGGTTGCCGAGCGCAGATCCTGCATCAAATCTGGGGCGGAACTACCCTCGTGCAGTTCTTTCAACGCCTTGGCATGGTGGACCTGCAGGAGAGCCATGGCATGCAGGGTGGAGGCGGCTTGTCCAGCAGCGCTGTAGGCTTTAGCCGTCAGGGACGACGTGAGCCTACAGGGCTTGGACGGGGAGCTTAGGGCGTCCGCGCCAGGTGGCAGCGCTCTGCGGGCATAGGTGCACCGCGAGTGCCTTATCCACCGGGGGAATTGCCATATAGCCCCTGGCCGCCCCGCCATCAAGGGTAGTGAGAGCGGGGGAACTGCGGAATCGGGGCCGGGCAGTAAAAGGTGCCTTCCACGACTTCGTCAGCTCTGCATTTCCGGGTAGAATGACACTGGAGCGGGGCGTGGCTGCTTTGAGCGGCGCCGCGAGCCCAGGAACCAATCATCAAGCCGCGAGGGTTCAGGGGAGAGCAGAGGGTTCCACTCTAACCCGACGCTCGTGGCCGCCTGGGAAAGCATGTCCGTCATTTCGGCATCGGCCTGTGACTGGGCAATCATCCTCGAAGAGGGAAGCCCAGCTGAGGCTTCTGCGTCCGACTGGACAAGCCTGCTCTCCGATGCTTCTTTTCTTACGAAAGCAAGCCGCGACCGCAACGTTGCCATAGTCATGTTCTCACATCCACAAATGCTGCCTCCGTGTGGGTCACACCCAGACACGAAAGACAGCGATCATGACCATCCGAAGTTGAGAGATAACGACCGCAACCAGGAATAACACACAATCGGAAAGGCATCTTTAAAAAGACGTTCCATGTGTGCCGCTCTTTTAGAGAAATATATACTCTTTTAGAGGAGGAAAAGCTCTTTCAGAAAATATACTCTCTTGTTTTTCTGCCGAAGCGCCCAGGGGCGTTCTCTGCAGTGCACCAGTGCAGAGGAGGGAGAAGCTGCTGAAATGCGCCATCAGATCCAGCAGAGGTGAATGAACAGTAGTATTCAGTTCAATGAGCATGACCGTTCGGGTCTGAAGAGAAAATCTGAATGAGTGGTTGCATACCAGCTCCTTTTATATCCATATGTCTGGGGGAGTGGCATGCAAATACCACTCGCCAATTTTCATTGGCCTTTTATCAAAGACCAGAAGTGTCTCGGGCTCCCAAGAGTGACCCCTAGTGTCACTACATCGACACAACGTCGAGTGAGTGATAGATAGGGAACTATTTTCATTTGATCAAGCTATATGACTCCATTTCAGTAAGAATATATACTACTTCAAATGTATAGTTCTGCAGACTGATTGCCCTCAAATCCAAATGTATTCACTTTAATGCAAATGTAAATTCATTCCAAAATAATCCATCATATAATATAGAAAATCTACAAGTATTTACAATTCAATGCCATTCAACTTTTCATTCAATGTTGGCTTTTACGAATCAAAATCAGGCACCTACATGCAAACAGATCACAGCAAAGAAAACTTTTATAGGTATAATTCACCCAAAGATGAAAAAACTGTCC
Source organism: Myxocyprinus asiaticus (assembly GCF_019703515.2). Taxonomy (NCBI): domain Eukaryota; kingdom Metazoa; phylum Chordata; class Actinopteri; order Cypriniformes; family Catostomidae; genus Myxocyprinus; species Myxocyprinus asiaticus. Next base: position 4,652,463 of record NC_059387.1, read on the forward strand.
TCATTTCCTTGCCATCATGTCTTTCCAAACCTGTATTATTGTATGATCTGTATGATTTGAAGAATATTCACATTGCCTTTTTCCATACAATAAAAGCATATAGTGGCCTAAGGCTTTCAAGTTTTAAAAAAGTATTTTAAAGCCATATGATAGCTTTATGTGTTGAACAGACTGAAATTTAGGCTGTTATAAGCTACTGCAGCTCTCAAAATGTATTCACAATTGCACATTTTCAAATCAGTGCATTGGGATCTGTGACGTCCAACACTTGAAATACCATCTTTGAATACACATGAACATTAATAAAATATGAAAGCAATGGCAAAAAGAAATATTGTGTTCCTCACACGAAGCTGTTTTATGGCTTCTGAAGACTTGGAATTAGCGCTCGTTTTGCATGGACTGCTTTTACGGTGTATTTATGGTGTTTTTTTGTAAAACAAAAGAGCCACATGAACATTCTTCATTTTGTGTTTCATCTCTTATTGTGTTTGGAATGCAATAAAGTTGAGTAAATAATGACAGAATTTTCATTTGTGTGCGAACTATTCCTTTAAACTACAAGCAAAACACCAAAACTAAGATTTGTTGCAAAGAAAACAGTCACTCATTTATGGCTTCACCTAAGCAGTCTGCAGTCACTGTGCAATTCTTCAATTCCTCTTTCATGCTGCATTTGTAATTTTGAACATTTAGCACTTGCTATTAAAGCACAGGACTCAAGACTCCAGATCATTCCACATAATACCCTTGTGCTGGGCTTTGACATTTTAACTGATAAACAACAATCTTTGTTCCTCCTATTGTAAGTTTGTCAAAGCCTGAATGATTCCTTTTCAAAGAGGAGGGGCAATCAAAGTGTAGTGCAGGGGTGTGTGATGAATCGATTGAATTGATGTCGTGGTCTACAGCGGTGGCCTGCATAACCCAGCACTAGGACATGATGCCAAAGACTGGGTTGTGACGACAGATCCTGGGACCGTATTCTTCGTAGTCCTTCTTAGAGTGGCAGACGTCAAAGAACTCGGGCTATTGAGTGTTAGGAAAGGGAAATTAATTAGTAATAGACAAATATATTAAAAAAGCAAATGGACTGAGATGTAATGTAGACTTGTGAACATCTTAACATGAAAGTGTGTAAAGCATTTTTTGGATAAGAGAGGCTGCAAAATGCCTTAAAGATGAAGTACGTAGTTTTTTTTTCATTGTACCCAGCTTAATATGAAGAGACAACAATAGGTTCAAAATGTCAGCTTTTGGCTCAACCAATGGCACGAGTTTGGGGTGGGAATATCTGTTTTATTGAACCAGTGGGTCAAGGTGTTGGGGGGCGGGGGGGGGGGGGGGGGGGGCGGATCGTGTACATCCTGGGGTTTATGGGCCAGCCAAGCAACTAAATGTGAATGTTAACATATACGGGTGTTTTTAAAACATCAGGCAATTTAATGTACCATGGGTTGATTTTTATTAAAACTAACAGATTTAAAAAAAAATTCTTATTATTATTTGAAGGTCACATTAAAACCGACTTTAAAAAAATTAACCAGACCTTCAACATTTATTTTGGTACTTTTCAAACACCTTTTATGTATAGATTTGACTGTTTTAGCCTTGTCCCAGACCCAGATTTTCAATAGTAAACTACGAAATCCATTATAAAAATACAAATTATGTTTAAAAAATGATAATCTAAACAAAGATTGAAATACACATAAAACATTTCAATATTTATTGTGTGAAAATGATCAGTTTTTCAAGAATTTCAGGAAACAATTTTGCCCCTAATAGTTTTTTTCAAAAGTTAGTGTACTTACTAACCAAATCAACAAGTGTCAGTGAAGAGCATGCTTGAGATTAAATATAAAACCAGTGATGTTTGAAGAAGCAAAGAAAATTCAAGGTAATTATCACTTGTGAGCAGAATATTTTAATTGTAATTTATATTTAAATCTTGCCAAATTATGCAAAAAGTGTAACAATATGATTTAATTGTGTGTTTTTTAGGATACATAAAATATCAGCAATGAAATTAGCCTTAGAAAGACAAAAAAGTCTGCCATTGTATTTCAAAAATGATTAAAATGTCATTTCCATCAGTGTAATTTCCAGTACACAATTCTATGAAACACAATACAGCATTTAAGATGTGCAGGAAATAACACTGTGGTGGGAATTTTCATGATTTTCAGAAAATCTCCTGTGATGCATGTACACACACAAATGTACAATGTTAGTAGACAAATTATATAAACTAGTGAGAGTGTGTGAAAAAAAAAATTTTTTTTTTTTAATGAGACTACTTTCTAGAGGTTCTGGAATTTAAAAAACACCCATCTCCATGTATTATAGACCTCCTTCATGGTCCAAACAATGGCAGATTGATGGAAACCTGTTCGGAAGCATTTATAATTTCTGTACTTCTGTTTGGTGCTGTTAGTGGAGCACATATTACACACTTCACTGTAAAATGTAGGCCTAAACAAAAATGTGTGTGCTATAAAGAAGCCTTACCGTAGAGGCCAACATGGATCCCCCAAACCACACAGCGTATCTCTGCATATGATGAGAAATCACCTGCACCTCCATGGGTTTAGGCTGGAAGGAGAATAACACAGTATTCGAAGGAGAACCATAACAGACAATCACTAAACAGTCGCACCACTTTTGTGTGAGGTATTTCCAGGGGTGGAAAGAGTATTGAAAAATCATTCTCAAATAAAAGTACTGTTACTTCCCAAAAAATGAACTGTGAGTAAAGTAAAAGTACCTGTCCTAAAAACTACTACAAAAGTAGCTCCTTTAAAAGTACTCATGAGTAGGGAGTAGTGAGTATTGGGTTGACCGTTTAGGAACGTATGCACATTAGTGGAGCATACACGCTTGTACCTCAATATGTTTCTTTAAATTAGAGGTAGAATTAATGCTGATATCTTGACTGGCTTGAGCAAACTAAACTCACATGACACGATCAAGCAATTGGCCTTCTTCATTGTGAAAGCATTTTCAGGTTTGGCCGTGGATGTTCAGGTGTTGAACTGCTGCTTGAGAAATCCTCCACATCCATGATGATTAATTGCAGTTAATAACATTTGTTTTATACTTGTTTTTAAAGAACAACATAATACTACTGTAAAGAAAGATGAGTGTATAAAAGGGTGGCAACTCTGCACTCCAGTGTGTTAATGTTGACTGTTCTTGATTTAAAGAAGAAATGAACCAGAAAAAGAAGTGTCAAAGTAGAGCACCGGGTCACACCCATTGATGACGTGAACCAATGGCAGTAAGAAGGTGTTTAGCAGCCGGTATGAAGTTTTCCTGAAAGTTTGCACAGGCAAGCTTTATCGAACCACAACAACAAACTCAAAAGCACCTTCTTTTTGGCCAGATTTTGTTTGAAATGACGTCGCACCCAAACTCTCTTTAATATCACTAGAAGTATATTGGTGCCTTAATGCTGCACAATGCATATTTAAATGTAGTTATTGTCATTCTTTTCAGATTAAACACACGTTTCATCCATCTAAATTAGGCATATTCACAAAAGTTAGCGCTTGTTGCCTGCCAGAATTTATGTTGGTTTTTTGTTTTTTGTGGACAGCATGCAGTTACCGCCCTATTGTTTAAAAGAGACATACAGTCTGTGGACACTTTACATTAATTATGGCAGCATTAATTAATCAAATGACATAGAAGAACATTATAACCCTGCATATTTTTAGAGGCATGATGAAGTCAAGCGTACTTTCTTCATTTTAAAAATGCGATTCAGATATCTCTGGATCACAGTGGCTGACTGATGCTGTATAGTCCCATTAAAGTATGATAGATTGCGGTAGGCTGCTGCATACTCCACAACGTAGCACTCAAATGTGATCCGCAGGACTGGGAATTGCATGTGCACATTATGTTCAATGGGGTGTTTGCGCTGTTACGTGATTTGCATTATTCCTAAATTGGGTGCTAAAACAATGCAGACAACATGTGATGAAATTGTCTCATACAGCCAGTAGTGCCATCTGACCTTAATTCTGCCTCCACTGAGCTCCTCGCTGAGTCTGAGTCTGGCATCCACTACACGCTTCAGATCTCGCTGCAGTCTGCGGCCAAAGTCACGAAACATGGAGGAGCCGCCAGACAGGACTATGTTCTAATACACACACAAACACAAACTTCTCAAATATTTAATTTAATCAAAAAGAGACCCATAGTTCACAAGTGTTAGGTCTCTAAAATATTTTAGCAATATTACATTTTTTATGTAAGTACATACAGTAATATTTAAGGAAACATAATATACACTAAAGTGCATCCAAAACAGTCATGGCATCACATTCATAACATTATAGATTAGGTTATTAAAATCATGGGCAAACGTGCATTTACTGATTATGATTTAAGTTCAGGCATGAAACTCTGCATTGCGCAAGCTGTTAGGTTCTTTGAACTTGTTATCTGTTAGCCAGACGTCTCGCTCACATGTGATATGCTAAGCCAATCTGAGCACATGGTGCAAGCTGATAGGTCCTTTGACATGTAATCTGGTAGCCAATCAACTCTTGTACTCTTTGCAAACTTTGTCTAACATTTGTCTAAATTGTTCAGGTTTGCAGATAAGCCGGTTTCACTGCAACATGCTGCCAGAGTTTTTTTCTGAACATTTTGCTCAGGTGGTTGCTGGGGTTTCAGCTTGAACGGTAAGGTCTGCTTTTGACCATGACACATTTTTAACAAGGTAAGCCTTAGCTAAATCTGGCACTAGCACACATAGCTACCTTAGGTCATTAGTTTAAATACAGTGCATCCAGAAAGTATTCACAGCGCTTCACTTGTTCCACATTTTGTTATGTTACAGCCTTATTCCAAAAAGGATTAAATTCATTATTTTCCTCAAAATTCTACAAACAATACCCCATCATGACAACGTGAAAGAAGTTTGTTTGAAATCTTTGCAAATTTATTAAAAATAAAAAATGAAAAAAATCACTTGTACATAAGTATTCACAGCCTTTGCCATGACACTCAAAATTGAGCTCAGGTGCATCCTGTTTCCACTGATCATCCTTGAGAGGTTTCCACAACTTGATTGGAGTCCACCTGTGGTAAATTCAGTTGACTGGACATGATTTGGAAAGGCACACACCTGTCTATATAAGGTCCCACAGTTAACAGTGCATGTCAGAGCACAAACCAAGCCATGAAGTCCAAGGAATTGTCTGTAGACCTCCGAGACAGGATTGTATCGAGGCACAGATCTGGGGAAGGGTACAGAAAAATTTCTGCAGCATTGAAGGTCCCAGTGAGCACAGTGGCCTCCGTCATCTGTAAATGGAAGAAGTTTGGAACCACCAGGACTCTTCCTAGAGCTGGCCACCTGGCCAAACTGAGCGATCGGGGGAGAAGGGCCTTAGTCAGGTAGGTGACCAAGAACCCGATGGTCACTCTGACAGAGCTCCAGCATTTCTTTGTGGAGAGAGGAGAAACTTCCAGAAGAACAACAATCTCTGCAGCACTCCACCAATCAGGCCTGTATGGTAGAGTGGCCAGACGGAAGCCACTCCTCAGTAAAAGGCACATGACAGCCTGCCTGGAGTTTGCCAAAAGGCACCTGAAGGACTCTCAAACCATGAGAAACAAAGATTGAACTCTTTGGCCTGAATGGCAAGCGTCATATCTGGAGGAAACCAGGCACCACTCATCACCTGGCCAATACCATCCCTACAGTGAAGCATGGTGGTGGCAGCATCATGCTGTGGGGATGTTTTTCAGTGGCAGGAACTGGGAGACTAGTCAGGATCGAGGGAAAGATGAATGCAGCAATGTACAGAGACATCCTTGATGAAAACCTGCTCCAGAGCGCTCTGGACCTCAGACTGGGGCGAAGGTTCATCTTCCAACAGGACAACGACCCTAAGCACACAGCCAAGATAACAAAGGAGTGGCTACGGGACAACTCTGTGAATGTTCTTGAGTGGCCCAGCCAGAGCCCAGACTTGAACCTGATTTAACATCTCTGGAGAGATCTGAAAATGGCTATGCACCTACGCTCCCCATCCAACCTGATGGAGCTTGAGAGGTCCTGCAAAGAAGAATGTGAGAAACTGCCCAAAAATAGGTGTGCCAAGCTTGTAGCATCATACTCAAAAAGACTTGAGGCTGTAATTGGTGCCAAAGGTGCTTCAACAAAGTATTGAGCAAAGGCTGTGAATACTTATGTACATGTGATTTTTTTCTTTTTTTTTTTTTAATACATTTGCAAAGATTTCAAACAAACTTCTTTCACGTTGTCATTATGGGGTATTGTTTGTAGAATTTTGAGGAAAATAATTAATTTAATCCATTTTGGAATAAGGCTGTAACATAACAAAATGTGGAAAAAGTGAAGCGCTGTGAATACTTTCCGGATGCACTGTACATTCATAGTACATAGCTATGCTAATTCACTAGTCAAATAAGCTCTGGGCTTTCCTGGTCCAGGTACATATTATGAGTCAGGTCACAAGCTGTTTAACCCTTAGGGGTCGACGGACGCGCCGGCACGTCCTGCTGGATGTTTTCCTCATAACAGCGGAAACAACTTAAAATACTGATAAGTGTAAGACATCATTAGAAACTATAAAGGGTCTAATTTGTGTACACTCACAATAACAACAAAACCTTGTGCTTTTGTAAAATAAAGAAAATAAACAGGGTGCGCTTTCAGCCATCTCTGTCTCCGCGAGCATCTTTCTGAAACACGTCACAAAAATGAACTGAAACTCCGCGAATACTTATCACACAAACATGAAACATATGTCTAAAGAAAGCTTAAAATGTCTACTTTTAAATAAAACAATTCAAATTTAAAACAAATATTCTCCTGCAATGTAATCTGTATGAAACAAAGTGATGTACAGTTTCTCCTGGCTCAGCTAATTATCGCTAATGTGATCACACCCACCAGCAGAGCGCGCTATTCATACGGCAATGTGCTGAGGCGAACAATGCAAATGGTAAACGCCCCCGAGGCAAGTTTTATATATATATATATATATATAAATAAAATATATTTTAAAATGCAATTTATTCCTGTGATGTAAAGCTGAATTTTCAGCATCATTACTCCAGTCTTCAGTGTCACATGATCCTTCAGAAATCATTCTAATATTCCGATTTGCTGCTCAAGAAACATTTATTATTATTATTAATGTGGAAAACAGTTATGTACATTTTTTTTCAGGATTCTTTGATGGATAGAAAGTTCAAAATAACAGCATTTATCTGAAATAGAAAGCTTTTGTAACATGATACACTACCGTTCAAAAGTTTGGGGTCAGTAAGTATTTTTATTTTATTTTTTTTTTGGGGGGAGGGGGAAATTATATTGATCAAAAGTGACAGTAAAGAAATGTATAATGTTACAAAAGCTTTCTATTTCAGATAAATGCTGTTATTTTGAACTTTCTATTAATCAAAGAATCCTGATTTTTTAATATATATGTGTATATATTGTGTATATGCCCTATATCAGATTTTACATTTTATTCTGTTCCCAGGGGAGAGGTCTTTGTCTCCTCAGGTGTGAATCACATCAATATTCATGATCATTTACGCCTCCTCGCATATGGCCTTTCTAACACTAAAAGTGTCTTACAAAAGTTAAATGACTACATTGTTTTTTGTGAATGAGTGATCAGGATGGGTTTCACATATTTTTGTAGGAAAAACTCTAGGCTACAAGATCCAGTTCTCAAAAGTCTTGTGATCAAATGTTTAGTATGTGTTATATGGCTTTATTTCAGCTACTTTTTTGAAAAATTTTGTTTTTTCAAAAACCACGCATAAACATTATTTTCTCAAAAATACAAACATGTACATACATGTTGTTCACATATTATTGTAGCCCAGTTTGTGCTGAATACAGTGTTATCAGACTTTAGCCATTAATATGTTTTTAAGCAACTGAAAAAAGGCACGTCAAAACTTCTCCAGGGCCCAAAAACACCCTCAGACCCCAGCTAAGCTATTCGGCCAAGCAGGCCCAGACACACATAGAGATATAGTTAATTAGAGTTACGATATTTGACCTAGCTGGCCAAAGCATACTTAACTAGTATACACATGGCTCTTCGGAGAAGCAGAAGTACACAAGTCTTGGTGGTAGATCTGCTTGGTTGTGGGGTTGTGTTTTGCATTATGCATTTGTACAGCTGCCCTGCTTTGTTGGGGGATTGTACGATATGTCCTACATGCTCAAAGCAGCATGTCCACAAGCTTAACTCAGAATGTCTGTGTATGTTCTAGCAGTAGCAAGTCTCTTTACTGCAGCAGAAGCAGCAGCAGCAGCAGCATAGCAGATCTAGTCTGCCAAGACCAAATTCCTATCAATTTGTCATACCCACATTAATATGCTAAATATTTACAAAAGTTGTCATGACTGAAATTTAGTGTTTGCTAAGGCAAGTATCACTATTACTAATGTTCATACTGCACATTTGTTATTTGAACAAACCAGTAAACCTAAGTATTAAACTTTGGCACATAACTTGTCACACACAGTTTGCACTACGGTCATGATGGAATATTATATGGCTAATGCTCTTACTTTTCTAAGCAATCAGACCATGATTTTTACCTGGAAGACAATAAAACAAGTGAAAGAAAGTACTTTGAAGAAAGCACCCAAATCATTTCTTGACACTGCATAGCAACACCATGGCAACCAATTCTATCAAATTGTAGGGCTTTACTGGTTGTTTAGATCAGTGTTACTATCAGAAATAATTAATAATTATTTCTTTAGTTATTAATTAATATTTAAATTAATTAATTGAATCTAACTCATTGAAACCTCATATGGGGCTCCAGTAAATGTAGTGCGCTACGTTTAGGAGCGGGTTTGGTTATTAGCAATAATTAATAATTATCAAAGATAATTATTAATTATTAAAATCAATAGAACATTGATGAAAATCAGTGTTAGCTTTTTTAAATCCTTTAAATCAGCAATTATCAAACATAATCACCAATCATTAACATCGATGAAACATTAATTAAAATTAACATTAGCTTATTGATCATTCAAATTCAACAATCATCAAAGATAATTATCAATTATCAAAAATCAATAGAATATTAATAAGGATTAACATTGAAGGGGCACCACCCTGAAATCAGGGACTAATAACCAGATAAGTATAACAGTCTCAATATTAGATTGTTTTCTTAGGAAAATCGACATCCGAAGAATATCGATTTTCGGGAAAAAAAAACAATGAATGAAGGCTTGAATCCGAGCACTGACATCCCGTCAGCATGACATAGGTGTATGCAAAACAAACCAAAACACTTCTCTTTGTAATATAACAAAGTTTATTTATGCAGTAATATCAATTAATAATTAATACAATGCAGTCAATAAACTTCCGACTTACAACTACAAACTAAACAGTGATATGTTTAGATATGGAAACTAAAATAATCCTATAACACATGAGAGTGTGTGTGTGTGAGAGCAAGTGTGTGTGTGTGTGTGTGTGTGTGTAAGGAGGGACGCGCACAAAATGGCGGACGTGAATCTCGTGGAGAGTGTGTCACGCGAGACTTCCGGCCAGAGAATATGGCCGCGAATGTGGGCGGAGGGAAACAGTCAATGGCGTCTACCAGTTACCGCATGTATCCACTTGTACGATAGCTTAGGGACAAAGCTGAGCTTTATCACGAAGCTATCTACTAGCCAAAAATGTGTCCGAGAATGTTTGTGAGGGATCGCGCGCGCGTGTTGTTAGTACGAGAGAGAGAGAATAAAGTAACGGCCCCAAAGCCGACTTCGCGATCGTGGGAGAGAAAACAGCTGTTAGTTTATCACTCAGAGACGCGGTGGACGGCTCATAAACCGTCCCGCGTTCTTTGATTCTTTATTGGATAAACTCAGTTTGCCAGTCTCACCCGTGATGGCGAAAATGCACAACGGTCCAATGTGGTTGGACCACAATACAGCAAATCAAATTCATGATAATTAATACCCTGAGTATTAATAATGAGCGGACATGGCGGTCCGTAAACTTTAGAAGCAAAAACCTTGGTACACAAGAATAACACACTATAATATTCTATCTCTGCCCAGACGTAAACCTCTTACTTGAATCGTATGAGGATGCAGAATGTGTGTTCATCCGTCCTTTAACTCAGACTCGGTTCCCCGAGGCTCAGGTGATGACGGGAGGCCGTTTCCTCGCTCTGTCGGCAGGCAGTACGGCTGCTGATTCTCGGCGGGCTGGCGGAGAAATCAGCGATGACGACTTGATTGAAGATGGAAGAGAAATCTTTATCTCTTCACTTCTGCAGGCAAACGGATGAAGATGCGGATTGCTCAGTGGTCTCCTTCGGATCCGTTAGAGTGTTCCGTGGAACACAGAGTAATCTCAACTCGTCCAGCGAGATGGAGATTGTATGGCCACAGTTTCAAGTCGGATGTTACTTCCTTGTGCCACGAGGTTGCACCTGAGAGCAGCAATGAGCTGCGTCTACACACGGTGAGCAAAGTTGCTGGAAGCAAATCCCGGAAGCATTTCAGAGGTATTTCTACTCCTGATGATGTCATGGTTGAGGTGCATTCTGTCGTGTTCCTCATCCAATAGGAGCTGAGAGTTCGATCCTTTAGTGAGCAAGGCTTCATTGGATTTGTAGTCTGTTTTGGACTCCCTTTGTTTGATTTTGGCGCGATTTTATCAGTATAATTTTTGACCTGGTATGTGGGGGACTGAGTTAGGTTTTACAACTGTGTTAGGCCTGCCTTTGTCTTCTATCTGAATACATGAGGCCCTACAAAATGTAAACAAATTCGTGACAGTGAACAAGTTAACTCCTTTGGATGAAAGATCTGGTTTCACTGAAGCACACAAGATGCTATTTGGAACATTCTCAAATCATGCTGGATATCATGATCATCAGGTTTTTTTTCATGTCACTGCAAGCTGTCATACATTTTTCAATTTAACTTATAACTCAAACTGTTTTGATAATATAATTTGTAATGAAAAGTGTATATAAAAATAGAGAAATGCAAAATAAAAGCATTTTTACTAGTGGTCTCAGACTTTGGGAGCCCACTGTATAATAAAGCAATATTACTGTAATATTGCTATATTTTCATCTAAGGCCAGCAGAGTTGAATGCTGTGAGTAAATGACCATGAGCTGACCTGAGGTCAGTACTGACACCTTATAACAGGGGATCTACAGGAGCTCTGTGTTTCATCGTTTCAAGGGTCGATCCTTACTTTACAAACCTAAAGAGCGGCATCCTGCTACTTAGATTAGGACATGCTGGTTCAATATCTAGGGAATCAAAGAGGCTTGTCAGTATATGACACACATCCCTCACGCTGGCCTTTTCTATCTTCACTGAGGATGAGATTAAAGGGCGAATGGACTGAGACAGTGGGGTTGAACAGATTTCAATTTGTACCGCAGGCCAAAAAGCTGCGTGTCGCTAGACCTAGGCTGAAGGGGCTGTAGCGCTTAATCTTGTCTGGATAGCCCTGAATGTTTAAGAGAAACAATGGTTGAAGAAAGTAAAATGACTTTTAGTTCATTATTTATGGGCCATTAATTCTGTAATACAAAGGTAAACCAAGATTGAGTTTTGACTAAAATTGACTTGCGTGCAACAATGAACAAGGAGGAAATGTAGACATTATTTTAACCCTTGTGCGTCAATTTAAAAAAATTAAACTCAGAGGACCTTAGAGGACAAAAATGTCAGCATAAAAAACTGCCATAAAAATATTATATATTAATATTATTTTCCACTTTAAATAGATTTCAATTTTAAATTAACATCAGTCCTGATCATAACTTCTAAATATTCATTCATTTTCAGGATTTTAACCCTTTAAATGCCTGTTTGTTTACATAATGCCACTGTTGTTTTTTTACACACACACACACACACACACACACACACACACACACACACATTTCTCAATACACACATACAAAACACACTCTGATATCCATACCAACACACCCACACAATTTTAGCAGCATCATGTATTCAGTTGGCCTGCAGTGCTCTATAATACAGAAAACAGAATATAGGAAAAAAGCAAATATTTGCTCCATAGGCTAAACATGAGTAAAATGGCACCATCTGGTGGAAAATATTAAAAATTTAAATTTTGAAGTCAGGGCTCCGGAATGAAAGCATAATATCATAGAATTCATGATTTTATGCTTTAATGGCACTGAGATCAAATATTGCAGTTTTAATGGGTTGCAATGGGGACATTTTTGTCCTGAAGGTCCCGAGTGTAACTTTATTGTGTACACAGTGCAGCAACAGATGTATTATAGGAACTGAGGTTGAAATATCAAAATTCCCCCAAAAATACACACCTTTGGCAAAATTTATGCTGTTGACATTAATAAAATGATAAAAAAAAAATAAAAAAATGAAAAAGACAAAAATTGCCTGAAGGTTGCACAATGGTTAAATTAGCTGAGTGGAAAAACAAAGACTTCTCTGTGAAAAGTGTTTTAGAAAGTAACTTAAAAATAAAGTAATTAATAATGTAATTACTTTTTGTGTGAAGTAATGAGTAGGGTAATCTGATTAGGTCTACAATTTTAAATAGTTAATTAGTAATGGATACATTTTTGAGTAACATACCCAATGCTGCCTGCGACAGATAGCTTTTGCACAACAGATTCAGAGAAAATGGAGTGAAACTATTTAATAATCCACATATGGCTGGGCAATCAAAATGCATTAAAGCAATTTTTTCCTAGTTCCAGTGTTGGCGTAGTTACTGTGTTTTTGCCTTTGTAGGGCAGAATAGACAAGCTAAAAATTAACTGACAATATTAAAGTGAACATGAAATCAAAATTGACGCTATTTGCTTTCTTCCTACAAATTCCTGGAATTATTGTGCACAATTCATTGGTTCATGTTATTCCAAATAAAATAAAAATGGCTGACTTCATAACTTTTCATCAAAATACAATATCTTGTTCTGGCTCCTGTCATACAGAGACCACTTTTCATGATCCAATCAACTACAATCACATTTGTATTGTTGAATATCCTTCTCCACACAAAAATATGTCAAGTTATGGAAGTAAAACAGTTTTTATATCATAACACTTTTAGAAAAATTTATTGTGACAACATTGCTGTAAAAGGTACACAGTGTAGATGTACCAATCACTGCTCACTGAATTTGTCAGAGGCTTTTGTTGTTGAGTAGTTGGTCTTTGCTGCCAAGAATTTTTGATACTAGAGGAGTATCAAAGCAGTTTCCATTGAAAGTCCAATTCCTTCAATATAGTCTACTCTAGACTTAAAGATTTTCATTTTGTAGACAAATAAATAAGAATAATTTCAATTCACCGTGATGTAGACTTATTAGACATAGCGCTAATTATCACTCTGATTGAATTTGTTAAGATGCTATTTATTTAGGCAGTCTGGAAGATCACAGAATTGATACTGAGGTTATTTCACTGCAGTGTTGCAGGGATCAGTCACAGCTCTCTCTCTCTCTCTCTCTCTCTCTCTCTCTCTCTCTCTATTCCTGACAATGAGTCATTGTGAACATGGTAGATAAACACTGACCCCTGTTGTACAAACAACAGAACTGAACCCAATATACAGATCTGATTTGGCCTCCTTTAATGTAAGTCTATGGGCTGTTTGGCCAATTCTATCGTCCAACAGGCAAAAATTAAAAGCACCTCAACAAGCCACATGATTTGAGCTATCATTCATGTTATAGGACAAGTTACGCACCAAAGTTTAATACTTAGGGTTAGAGTTAGGTTAAGTTAGGGTTAGCTGAAATCCCTAACCCCAAGTATAAGCAATAGTAATAGTGATGCTTGCCTTAAGAAACACCACTAATACTCTTTATTGTAATGTAAAATTACCAGGTTACCAGGAGTACTCAGGGAATGTAACACTCCTTTCCATTGATGTTTGTTTTTTCCATTTCATAATGCATCACCCTGAATAATTAAATAATCCATATCTTTTCTTACATTACATTCCCTAAAAGATCTTGTAGGAATCGGTGGAGTGTGCTAGTAAACAATATGTTGATATGATGGTAATACCGTACCTTGTAAAGGGGTCTTCTGACATCGATAGGGCAATTCTGAATGACTTCATCCACAACATCTGAGATTGGCTGCATGAAGTCTGGGTTGGCAAACTGTGGAGTTAAAAGACCTTTAAAATATACTTTCAAAAGGCCATTCAAGGTGTTCTTGATGAATAATTCAGAAGGTTTGCTTTTTGTACCTCAGGGTGAAAAAATATCTCTGGTCCTAGAAAGCGTTCGTATCCGACATCTATTTGAAATTCATTTTTGCTGATGGTGTTGACTCCCTTGTATTTTTTGATCCATTTGCCAGGGTCCATGTCATATTTGGTGAATTCTTTCACTATGTCAGGACAGACGTAGCAATACCTTTCCTGGGGGAAAACACAGTTGTTGTTTTTTGTGAACCATTATTTGGACATAATTGTGCATTCATGTCGAAACTACCATAATTTAGTGAGTTTTGAACTATGAATTCAATGAAAGCTCAGACTTGACAGTTCTGACATCATATAAATAAAAACAATATGGCAGTGGCCTCAACAGTTAAAGGTAGTAAACAAATTTCTGTTTGATATGCCATTTTATTATGCCATTGATGCCTGGAGCACTTTATTTGTTTTTAAACACTTTGCAAGAACATATAGAGGTGAATTAATGAATTAATGTAGTGCTAAATATTTTTCTTTTATAAACAACAAAACTGTTTTGCCATTAAAAGTGTTGCCATAAAAACAAATAACTTCATGTCCCGAAGACATGAAGAGCTCAGAGTAGAATCTCAGTGTTGCCATGTCGTAATTACACTAATTCCGACATGACGTGAACACAGCATAAATAGAGTATGACATGCATTAGCATAATATTACTGATTTAAATGTTCACTGACTCACTTTGAAACTGTAAGGATGAATTCAACTGTCATGGGATTATTCAGCCCCGGTTTGTTTTGTGTGTCTTCCCTCGTGTTGTTGCGGGTGTGGCATTAATTATGCTGTGGCATTGCTCAGCAACACTTATTACCAGCCGCTGCCTGATTAACAACACTCAACTTACAGAAATAACTCTTTAAATCTCTCAGTCTCCAGTATTCATTCTGAACTCACCTCATTTTACATCATTGACTCTCCACTCACCCCAGTCGTCCTAGGACATTCATGGTTATCCACACACAACCCTCACATTAGCTGGTCTGGTAACACGATTTTGGCTTGGAGTACTTTCTACCATGCTTGTCTTTTGTCTGCGCCTTCCCCTGTTTCTTGTTCTGAGTTGCAGGATGAACCGGTGGATGTTTCCAGAGTTCCCATGGAGTATCACGACCTGAGAGGGGTGTTCAGTAAGTCTCGGGCTGCATCTCTTCCTCCTCATCGTCCCTATGATTGTGCTATAAAGCTTAAATCAGGTACGTTTCCCCCCAAGAGTGTTTTATACTCTCTCTCTGCTCCTGAAAGGGAGGCCATGGAGAAATACATTTCTGATTCTCTGGCAGCCAAGATCATTCGGCCCTCTTCCTCTCCTGCAGGTGCAGGGTTCTTTTTTGTGGATAAGAAGGATGGCTCCCTTTGGCCCTGTATTGACTATCAGAGACTGAATGGCATCACCATTAAGAACACCTACGCTTTACCGTTGATGTCATCAGCCTTCGATCGTCTGCGGGGTGGCAACTTTTTCACGAAATTGGACCTTCGCAATGCTTATCACCTGGTCCACATCAGAGAGGGCGTTGAGTGGAAGACTGCTTTTAACATCCCTAGGGGGCACTTTGAGTATCTGGTTATGCCTTTCGGCTTAGCCAACACCCCCACAGTCTTCCAAGCATTAGTTTATGACTTGCTGAGGGATATCATTAAGCAGTTCATTTTTGTCTACTTGGACGACATTCTGATTTTTTCTCATTCTCTCCAGGAACATGTTCAGCACGTCAGACAGAGTGCTCCAACGGCTGCTAGAGAATGGGCTTTTTGTCAAGGCCAAGAAGTGCGAGTTCCACGCTCGATTGTTAACTTTCTAGGATTCATCGTGTCACCAGAGGGGATTCAGGTAGACCCAGCTAAGATTAAGGCTGTGGTAGATTGGCCAACCCCGGATTCTCGCAAGGCCCTGCAGCGATTCTTGGGTTTTCCCAATTCTTACCTGTGTTTTATTCGCAATTACAGCCAACTAGCTGCACATCTGACAGACCTTACCTCCACCAAGACTGAGTTTTGCTGGTCAAGGGAGGCCGATCTGGCTTTCTCCAAACTCAAGGGCAGCTTTGTTTCGACCCCCATTCTTGTTACCCCTGACCCATCTCGTCAGTTTGTTGTGGAGGTAGATGCGTCAGACGTGGAGGTAGGTGTGGTACTCTCCTAACGGAGTCCCTCCGATGACAAGATCGTTTGTCTCCTGCCGAACGTAATTATGACACTGGTAATCATGAGTTGCTGGCAATCAAGTTAGCCTTGGAGGAGTGGCACCATTGGTTAGAGGGTTCTGGGGTACCTTTCATTGTCTGTACCGATCATAAAAATCTTGAGTACATTCGCTCCGCTAAACGTCTGAACTCCAGACAAGCCCGGTGGGCTCTTTTTTTCGGTTGATTAAACTTTCCCATCTCTTACCTTCCTGGTTCCAAAAACATCAAACCGTACACCTTGTCTCGTATTTTTGACCGTTCCGAGCATCTGATCTCTCCGGAACCTATTGTCCCTACCAAGTTGGTGGTGGTAGTAGACCGGTTCTCAAAGGCAGCACATTTCATTCCTCTACCTAAATGACCTTCTGCTAGAGAGACAGCGACTGCTGTTGTTGACCACGTCTTTCGAATTCATGGCCTCCCGACAGGGGGCCCCAATTTGTTTCCAAATTTTGGAGGGGGCTACTGTCAGTCTTACCTCTGGGTTCCATCCTCAGAGCAATAGGCAGGCTGAGCGAGTTAATCAGGACCTAGAGAGAACTTTACGATGTTTGGCTTCCCACAATCCCTCTTCTTGGAGTCAGCAACTTGCGTGGGTGGAGTACGCACACAACTCTTTGCCAGTTTCATCCATGGGCCTATCTCTCTTTCAGACTAGTTTAGGTTACCAGCCACCTCTATTTCCAGCACTGGAACCCGAAGTCGCAGTCCCCTTTGCACATGCATTTATCCAGAGGTGCCGTCGCACCTGGAAGAGAGCCAGGTGGGACACCGCACTAAGGCCCAAGCCTATCGCCACCGGTCTAAGCCTCCCGTCTACGTTGTTCGTCAAAAGTTGTGGCTTTCTTCTAAGGATATTCCTTTGCGTTCCATCTCCAATAAACTCACTCCCAAATGTATTGGCCCATTTCCTGTTACCAAGATCCTTAGCCCGGTAACAGTCCATATCAAATTGCCTCCAGCATATAGGAGGGTCCATTCCACTTTCCACGTCTCTAAAATTAAGCCTGTTATTTACTCTCTGATAAATCCGCCCATTCCTATTCCTCCACCACCGCATCTCGTAGATGGGGAACCTGCTTATTCGGTCAAGCGTATTCTGGATTCCAGGCGGAGGGGGAAGCCGCACTGGTGGACTGGGAAGGTTACGGTCCGGAGGAGAGAAGTTGGGTCCCTGCATGGGACATGCTTGATCATTCCCTCATTGACAGTTTCCACCAACACCAGGTCATCGGCCCTGAGTGCACAGGGGGCGCATGTAGGGAGGGAGTACTGTCATGGGATTATTCAGCCCCGGTTTGTTTTGTGTGTCTTCCCTCATGTTGTTGCTGAGCAACGCCACACCCACAACGCTTATTACCAGGTGCTGCCTGATTAACATGACACCTGCATGCTATCTCCTTTCCCCTTTATAAGCAGCCCTTTGTGTGAGTTGTGTTTGTCGGATCGTTCTCGTGTGTTGTGCTTTGTATCTCTCATGCTCACCTTAACCTGTTTTCCTGTGCTCCAGTCATATATCTCTCTCACTACCCTCTGCAATTGGTCATCTTTGCCTTCACCATCCCACCTCACTGCAGTCAATGCCTGCCAAGCTTCGTCATCATCATCATCGCCATTTGGATTACTCTTGCTATTGGACTGTCTGCTGTGTTTAACCATTCTTTATTCCATTAAATATAATTTGAACTGTTTCCTGCATCTGGGTCCTCTATTTATCATAACACCACAAAACATGTCAAGAACATTTCCAGCCCATAGCCTGTTTCTCCCCAAAATATAAAGAAATAACAAGAAACTGTATTTTGCTTACTGAAGTCTATTTTATGATTGTTTGCATTGTGACATTATTTTCCTGACACATTTTAAACACATCCCCGATTCTCATTACTGTAATGCATACATACAGGTGCATCTCAATAAATTAGAATGTCGTGGAAAAGTTCATTTATTTCAGTAATTCAACTCAAATTGTGAAACTCGTGTATTAAATAAATTCAATGCACACAGACTGAAGTAGTTTAAGTCTTTGGTTCTTATAATTGTGTTGATTTTGGCTCACATTTAAAAAAAACCCACCAATTCACTATCTCAAAAAATTAGAATATGGTGACATGCCAATCAGCTAATCAACTCAAAACACCTGCAAAGGTTTCCTGAGCCTTCAAAATGGTCTCTCAGTTTGGTTCACTAGGCTACACAATCATGGGGAAGACTGCTGATCTGACAGTTGTCCAGAAGACAATCATTGACACCCTTCACAAGGAGGGTAAGCCACAAACATTCATTGCCAAAGAAGCTGGCTGTTCACAGAGTGCTGTATCCAAGCATGTTAACAGAAAGTTGAGTGGAAGGAAAAAGTGTGGAAGAAAAAGATGCACAACCAACCAAGAGAACTGCAGCCTTATGATTGTCAAGCAAAATCGATTCAAGAATTTGGGTGAACTTCACAAGGTATGGACTGAGGCTGGGGTCAAGGCATCAAGAGCCACCACACACAGACATGTCAAGGAATTTGGCTACAGTTGTCGTATTCCTCTTGTTAAGCCACTCCTGAACCACAGACAACGTCAGAGGCGTCTTACCTGGGCTAAGGAGAAGAAGAACTGGACTGTTGCCAAGTGTTCCAAAGTCCTCTTTTCAGATGAGAGCAAGTTTTGTATTTCATTTGGAAACCAAGGTCCTAGAGTCTGGAGGAAGGGTGGAGAAGCTCATAGCCCAAGTTGCTTGAAGTCCAGTGCTAAGTTTCCACAGTCTGTGATGATTTGGGGTGCAATGTCATCTGCTGGTGTTGGTCCATTGTGTTTTTTGAAAACCAAAGTCACTGCACCCGTTTACCAAGAAAGTTTGGAGCACTTCATGCTTCCTTCTGCTGACCAGCTTTTTAAAGATGCTGATTTCATTTTCCAGCAGGATTTGGCACCTGCCCACACTGCCAAAAGCACCAAAAGTTGGTTAAATGACCATTGTGTTAGTGTGCTTGACTGGCCAGCAAACTCACCAGACCTGAAGCCCATAGAGAATCTATGGGATACTGTCAAGAGGAAAATGAGAAACAAGAGACCAAAAAATGCAGATGAGCTGAAGGCCACTGTCAAAGAAACCTGGGCTTCCATACCACCTCAGCAGTGCCACAAACTGATCACCTGCATGCCACGCCGAATTGAGGCAGTAATTAAAGCAAAAGGAGCCCCTACCAAGTATTGAGTACAGATACATTAAATGAACATACTTTCCAGAAGGCCAACAACTCACTAAAAATGTTTTTTTTTTATTGGTCTTATGATGTATTCTAATTTTTTGAGATGGTGAATTGGTGGGTTTTTGTTAAATGTGAGCCAAAATCATCACAATTAAAAGAACCAAAGACTTAAACTACTTCAGTCTGTGTGCATTGAATTTATTTAATACACGAGTTTCACAATTTTAGTTGAATTACTGAAATAAATGAACTTTTCCACGACATTCTAATTTATTGAGATGCACCTGTATATATATATATATATATATATATAGATATATTTATTTATTTATTTATTTATCCAATTTTTAATGCCCAATGCGCTCTAAGCCCTCTTAGTGGCGCAGTTACTCATCTCAATCCAGGTGACGGAGGACGAATTTCAGTTGCGTCTGAGACCGTCAATACGCGCATCTTATCACATGGCTTGTTGAGCGCGTTACTGCGGAGACCTAGCACATGTGGCACTTCATGCTATTCTCCACGGCATCCACGCACAACTCACCACACGCCCCACGCCCCACTGAGAGCGAACCACATTATAGCAACCACAAGGAGGTTACCCCATGTGACTCTACCCTCCCTAGCAACCAGGCCAATTTGGTTGCTTAGACCTGGCTGGAGTCACTCAGCACACCCTGGATTCGAACTCAAGTCTCCAGGGTTGGTAGTCAGTGTCTTTACTCGCTGAGCTACCCAGGCCCCATAAATATATATTATTAAATACAAATATATTATACACATCTGTAACGATGGTTGGCGCTGGCAATGACAATGCAGACGAAGACGATGATGAAGTGTAGAACCCAAGTACAGTTTTATTAACAAAAGTGAGATCCAAAAACCATAACTTCAAAACAAACATAAACATGAATGACTTGACTAAACTTGACTTGACATAACTTGGCTAGACTATAAAACAAAACATGGAACGCTGTACACCAACAAAGTTACATACACAAACACAATACCTGACAATGGACAATGGTAAACATGAGGGTTAAATACTGGGACATGGGAGAACACATGACAAACATAACCAATGAAAACTAAGAACTCAAAACAAGATAACAAGACAATAAACCAATGAAAACAAGAAGGGAAACATGAAATCACATGACCAGGGGACCACATGACATGAAACAGGAACTAGATTTCAAAATAAAAGACATGAAAGACATGAACCAACAGAATAAACATGACATATCCCCCCTCCTAGGGGTGGCTCCTGACACCCCAAAACATAATTACAAAGTAAAATAGGGAGCTGGGGGGGGGGTCCTTGAGACGTGGCCTGGCAAGACATGGCATGGGGTGTGGCCTGGTGAGACAGGGCATGGAGCATGGCCTGGCGAGACAGGGCGTGGAGCATGGCCTGGCAAGACAGGGCGTGGAGCATGGGACCAGGGCAGAGCCAATGGAAAGTGGGGCCCTGAGAGGCTCGAGGGGCAGAGCCGTGGAAGGTGGGGCCATGAGAGACTTGAGGGGCAACACCAGGGAACTTGGTGCACGAAGAGTAGCCAACGGCTCGAAGGAACATGGTGGAGCCAGAGGTTCGGAGGATCGAGGTATCGCCGAAGGCTTGGAGGACCGAGGTGAAGCTGGGGGATCGGAGGACAGAGGTGGAGCCGGTGGGACTGAGGACCGAGACGGAGCCGTAGGGAAGGAGGTCTCCGGTGAAGCCACAGGCTCGGATTGACGAGGCGAAGCTGTGGGATAGGAGAGCTCAAGCGGAGCCAGGTGACTGACTGACCAAGGCGGAGCTGGAGGAACGAGGGTCCCCGGAGAAGCTGATTGGCCGAAGGACCACGGTGGAGCCGAAGGAACATAGAGCTAAGGTGAAACTGAGGGATCAGAGGACCAAGGCAGAGTCCAGGGCTCGGAGGGTCTAGGCAAAGTCGGAGGATCGGAAGTTCCCCTTGTCTGATCATGAGGAAGCGTCCATAGAGTGGGTACAAGGGCAGGAACTATCTCCAGGTCCAATAGCTCAGATGTGGCAATGACATGGCATGGATCAGACTCAGGCGTGGCTGTGACGTGGCATGGAGCAGGCTCAGGCATGGTTGTGACGTGGCATGGAGCAGGCTCAGGCATGGCTTTGACGTGGCATGGAGCAGGCTCAGGTGTGGCTGTGACGTGGCATGGAGCAGGCTCAGGCGTGGCTGTGACGTGGCATGAAGCAGGCTCAGGCGTGGCTGTGACGTGGCATGGAGCAGGCTCAGGCGTGGCTGTGATGTGGCATGGAGCAGGCTCAGGCGTGGCTGTGACGTGGCATGGAGCAGGCTGAGGCGTTGCTGTGACATGGCATGGAGCAGGCTGAGGCATTGCTGTGACATGGCATGGTGTAGGCTGAAGTGTTGCTGTGACATGACATGGGGCAGACTCAGGATCCGGGGCAAAAGATGGCACTAGCTTAGCGACCATGATGAGGAACTCTGGCTTGGTGGCGATGACGTGGAACTCTGGCTCTGCGGCCATGACGTGGAACTCTGGCTTGGCGGCCATGACGTGGAACTCCGGCTCGGCATCCACCTCCCCCACAGTGAACGTAGAACCAATAATCTGCAGGGCAAGGTCAATATACTGAGCCAGGCTGTGGGTACTCTGACCACCTGGCATCAGAGAAGAGATTGGCTCATTCAGTGCAAAACGGAAAATGTCTTTGAGGGCGACCTCATTAAAGTCCACCTGGTGGGCCAGAGCACAGAAGTCCTCCACATAATCCTCCAGGGGATGATTCCCCTGACATAGGCGTAGGAGTTGGATTGCTGGGTTCATTTTGGTCGTTCAGGTATTCTGTAATGATGGCTGGCGCTGGCAATGACAATGCAGACGAAGACGACGATGAAGTGTAGAACACAAGTGCAGTTTTATTAAAAAAAGTGAGATCCAAAAACAATAACTTCAAAACTTGAACAAAACAAACATAAACATGAGTGACTTGACTAAACTTGACTTGACATAACTTGGCTAGACTATGAAACAAAACATGGAACGCTGTACACCAACAAAGTTACATACACAGTACCTGACAATGGATAATGGCAAACATGAGGGTTAAATACTGGGACATGAGAGAACACATGACAAAGATAACCAATGAACATTAAGAACTCTAAACAAGATAACAAGACAATAAACCAATGAAAACAAGACACATGAACAAGGAGGGAAACATGAAATCACATGACCAGGGGACCACATGACATGAAACAGGAATTAGATTTTCAAAATAAAAGACATGAAAAACATGAACCAACAGAATATACATGACAACATCTTGAGTTAATTATAAAACATTGTAGAATGTGTTCTGCCTTTTAAAATGCTGATTTTTAAAATTTTTTAATTACTGTCAATTTGAATGAGAATCACTTCAGTGTTGAGAATAAAAGAACTACAAACAAACTCTAGAGTAAAATGTACCGTAAAAGCACATTATAGTAGTAAGAATTTGGTGGGGGAAGTGCATGATTGTCATGAAAATAATGTAAAAATGCAGAAAAATCTTAATGGTCCATTTTCTTTATGCAAAATATAATTTCTTTATTTTTCTTTTGATTTGGGGTGAAATATAACCTCATATTTCCCCAAAAATAACAATAATTAATCATAATAATAATAATAATAAAATATTTAGCTTAAAGGAAATGGAGACTATTTCATTATTTATTTTTTTTGCATTGAAACATTATTTTCCTGTGAATTAAACACCCACCAAGTTCTCATTACTGTTATGTAAAAAATAAAGATATAGTCCTACATAAAAATTATAAATAAACTAATTTATAAATCATTGTTGTATGTGTTATAGAGCCTTTAATATGTTATCTAATCTAAATAAAAATGTACTGTAAAACTTTAATAATAATTGGTGGGGGATGTGCTAAATTGTCATGAAAATAATGTTCCAATGCAAAAAAATAACAAAATCAAAATCAGTGCAAAAAAATATTAATGGTCTATTTTCTTCATGTAAAGTATCATTTATGTTTTTTGTTTTCTTTTGATTTAGGGGTAAAATACACCCTAGACAAGTTCTTCTTGAGATACACCCATTCAGTGATTAACAGCCAACCAACACGGAGAGGTTAAAATTCCATACTGCCCATCTAGACAGGAATATACAGGTTCCTTATCGACTTTCCCAATGGAGTAAATATGCCATCAAATACTGACAGCCAGAATATTATCATCTCTATTCACCTTATTCAGCCTTCAGAAGTGATATGATAGGTGTGGGTGAGAAACAATATTTGTCATTTTTTGCTAGACAGCTGGGGGCGATATGCAGAGAAGAATGTGAATCACCAAAAACACAAGAAGAAGAAAGTGAAAGTGATCTGTTTCTCTGTTTCTCATCCACATCTATCACATCGCTTCTGAAGATATTGATTTAACCACTGGAGTCTTATGGATTACTTTTATGCTGACTTATGTTATTTTGTCTAGCTTTAAAATGTTGCCACCCATTCACTTGCATTGTATGGACCCACAGAGCTGAGAAATTCTTCTAAAAATCTTCATTTGAGTTCAGCAGATGAAATAAAGTCATATACATCTGGTGTGTCATGAGGGTGAGTAAATAATGAGAATTGTAATTTTTGGGTGAACTATCCCTTTAAGGGCTCTTGTCAGATCTGGATGAATTTGTCAATAAGAGAGGTTTGGAAACATTTCTAGTAATTATTAAAGTGAAAACGTGAAAATGTCCCACAAAGACATTATATATAATGCTGAAATATAAACCAAAGCAAGATCATGCTTTATTAATGCCTTCTTTCGCTATTTCATACCTTTTAAAGTCCTGTGTGGATTCTTATATCAGTGTAGTTACAGTTTTCAGTGTCAAAAGAATTTAGATCATTAGTTCTGTACAACAGTACCGCCGCTCTCTAAACGCAGAGTACACAGCCTGGGTAGGGCACCCACCCCGGTCATGGAACACTCGCTGTGTCTGAAACTGCCCCCTATTCACTATATAGTGCACTATTTCAGGTGTCTGCCATTTTGTAGGAGTGTCTGAATTCTGAGTGAGCCACTCGTTCCCTATTTTTGTTCACTCATTATTACCCATAATGCACTCTAATTTCAAGTGTACATTTGATGTACACTCAATGACGGTTAATTGCCCACAATCCACCACGAGGAAGACGTACGAGCTGGGAGTTTACTGCTTCCTTCACTCCTGCAATGTTTTATTTCATGCTGAATGTAATAAATTACTTTTTGACAAATCATTACTTGATTAAAATAACATAATAACATATAGAGAGGCAAAACATACAGATACATTTTAAAATGTACTCTTTATTTGATCAAATGTGTTTACTCTTTATATTAACACACAGAAGATATTAAAAATGACAAACAGAATGAAGATTTATTGTATTAATATATTATTTAATAAGAATAACAAGTAAGGCACAAGTATTTTAAAATGTCATATGTGATGTTGTTTCTGCGACAGCCCCAGAGCTCCGACACTCGGTGTATATGTCAGCGTCCGAATTCACTTACTGCTGAGATATAGTGCACTAAATAGTGAATGAGTAAACGATTTCAGACACAGCCACTCTCTTCGCCATACAATCGGCTCGTGCCCACACCCTGCACACCTCGCTGTGCACGCGCAGAAATGCTATCTGTTCGCGCTCCAGTTTTTGATCATGCGAATGGCAGAGCAAAAGACATTTATTTACACTTAACTTGGCTGTTTACATGGATTTATACAGTTAATATGCTTGATGCTGCAGCAATGATTGAGTGACAGTCTGTGACAGCAGCTCAGTGCGCGCAGCTGTGACCTTCCGCTCTCGTAAAAGTCCCATTCAATAATATCTAAAAAAATTACACATTAATTCAAATTAAACCCAGTAATGTAACGACAGGAACACCACCCATTGTAAAGAAGTACAAGTAAAAAAATGTCATTAGAAATGTACTTGAGTGAGAGTAAAAAGTACCTACTTCTAAACCTACTCTAAAAGTAAAATTTTTTTCAAAAGGTTAATCAAGTAAATGTAACGGAGAAAATGTAGTGCGTTACTACCCTCATCTGGCTGCGTGCTAGTTTCTCTGGCGCATAAGGTAAATAATATCTGATTCTTGCCATATCTTACTAATGTTATATTCTCTACACGTGTTAAAGAACACAGAATCTTCAGAGACACATCTGACATTGTAAGATGACAATGAGCTCTTATCAGTCTAAAGTGAATGAGACTTACATGGGAATAAAATATGTATATACAGTATGTATGAGAGAAAATTATCAGAAAGAGATGAGAAAAAGAGAGTTACCCACTTTAACAGCTTTTGCAGTCTCTAGTGACTGTTCTGGTGGAATCCCGACCTCTCTCTCTCTGAGCAGCTGTTGAATGAAGTAGGTGATATCTCTGCCTGCTATAGGGATGTGCTTTATACAGCTGCCAATCACATAACCTTCTGCCTGAGAGATAAAAAATCTCTTTAATAACTTACTGTATATTTGACTCAGGACATGTGGTTTGAGGATACTGTAAACAAGACATATTGTTTCAAACTTCAATGACCAATTCTAGACACTTGTAGATTACTAAATAAAGATGCATGTATCAGTCCGATACTGTGGCAGTTCACCGGTACTACATTAATGTTCACTGTAAACCCTAATGTTGCCATTACTGGAAAAAATCAAGTTGTCTAAATTCAACATTACTTTAAAATGTCAAGACTAAGGCTCATATATGTAATATATCCTTGAACTTATTTTTCTTTTAAATCCAGAGACTTAAGATTTTAAGTGTTAATAGCAATGCTCAATTATTTAGGCTGTATTATTAAGTGACTTAAATTTGAGTCCATTCATTTTAAATTATTAAGTTGAAACAACAAAATTTAAATATAAAATCTAAGTTAAGTCTACTTGCATCTAGTTCCAACTAACTTACATAGTTATGTTCATTCTTTATGAACACCAAATTAAGTGAACTTCATTACACAACTTTTGGAGACACCATTACTCAGTTCAACTGAGGGAACGCGTTTACTCAATCAATTGAGTAAAGTCAACTGATTAGGGTTTTCAGTGTTCCCTTTGTTAAGGGTTTATAAAGGGGTTCATTAATATGTAATAAGTCATTTACAAATGCATTATAAATCATTGATATGCAGTTATAACATGAATATAAATGTCGACTTTTATGCAATACTTGCCAATAGTGAGTATTTTAACTTGCATGTTATAAATGCTTAACAAATATACTTATCCATACAAATATTAATCAAAAACATAAAATTGCCTAATTAATGATTTGTCAGAATGCACCTAAAACAGACTGTTATAGTGAGATTAAATGGAGGTATTCTGTCATTTTGTGTTTTTGTTCATTACTGTAATGTCTTGACTTACTTGTGTTATCACTTTCCTTATCACGCTGATGTCGAAATAATGGTGCTGCTCTGAGTGCTGTCCCAATTTACCTAGTCCTAGTAACATAAAGCCTTCAAAAACACTTTTCAGCTCTTCATGCTCATTCACAGCATATATCATATAATAAAGCCTAATGACCATTAAACCTTACTGAATTTTATGTACATAGGTTTATCATGTTGCCAACTCCTTAAGCAATGCTTAATATGTATTCACTGTACATTAAGGTACATTTTCATAGATTAAGTGTTATTACTTATTTATAACATGTGAGGTAACATGGCTCACTGTTTGGCTATTATAAGTATTGCATGAAAGCTTCCATTATTATTTATGTTGTTATAACCCTATATTATTTACAATGCATTTTTAAATGATTTATTACTCATTAATAAACCCCTTTATTTTTGGTTGTCAAACATTAGTGAAACATGTTCATAGTTCCACCTGTGGATACTCTGCTAAGAGAACTGACTTCATACCTCCACTAATATTTTTAGGCCCCCAAAATATTTTTCGGGGCCACTATATGAATATATGTGTTGTTTACCACTGGTATGGCATGAGTAACTCCATCACCGCTGTCAATCACAATCCCTGTTAGCGTTCGTTCTCCAACTTGCCTTGAAGTCCATGATGCTGCCAGTGCCAAAACAGCCTGAAATTTGGCCATACATATAAATATATTTAGCTTTCTAGGATATTCCATGCAAAGGAAAGCTTATGGCTTGTTTAACTGTGGTTATATTTGTTATATTGTTATATCAAACAAAGCTTCTCTGATATATTATCCACCCATCTGATTGAATGAATTTCAAGATAAACGTTTGCCTGAACAGCGATGTACAGCCCTGGAACGTTGAATGTTTCAAACATGATCTCTGCTAAGTATTCCCTGTTCTCTGGGGTATTCAGAGGCGGCTCTGTCTAAGGGGAAACAGGGGAATATAAAATCAGGATAAACCAAAACAAAAGGCCTTTTGATTAAACAAAATGTACTCTTTTGTAATGTAAAATTTCAGGTACATATAATAGGTGTTCAAATCATCAAATGAAACAGATAAAAGCACACACACAAAAGATCCGTATTGGAAGCATCCTGTTTGTGACATATAAACACTATTGCACTCTGCAAGACAAAGCAGCATAATCTATCATTATGCAAACAATAAATATTTCAGCTGAGAGCTTTATTTATGTATGTGTTTCCCTCATTTCACTATAGGAAGAATCTGTTTCATAAATGACTTTAGCTGAGCCAAACATTCCATACGCCTGTCTTTAGGTTTGAAAATGTACCGTCCACATCAACGTACCATGAGGAAATTATGGTCTTCTGGCTCAGCTCTGAGATATTTGAATATGACCTGCTCCATGAACTTCTCCATGAGGTCCCAGTCTTCAACAATACCATGCCTGATGGGCCACTAGAGTACACAGAGAAAAAGAGCTTTAAATTAATATTGTAAATTATTCTACTCTCATATAGAGTTCCTTGCAAAAGTATTAAACCCTAATTCTCAGAATTAACTATTTTAATGTAAAATTGTTTTAAGAAAATATTCTCATCACAAAAGATATTGAAATATGCTGGTCACATAGTTATACAATCAGACATTTTATCATTTTGTTGCAGCAATAAATCACTCTACAAAACATTTATTTTTGCTAAGTTATTTCATGGCAGTTTCCTGGTGAAATAACCTCTAGAGGCACTACAACATCAATGACTTTTATTCACTTTCACACAAATCACGAGTAAAACGGCAGATTATCAGTTCATAAACACTTTTTATCCTGTTCCTCACACAATGCTATTTTATGACATCTAAACACTTTTACTATAGTGCATGATTTGTTAAGCAATACAATGTAACATTTGTATTACAAAACCAACTACATTTACAAGCTTGTTCGATTGTGATAAAATTGTGCGGTAGCTCAACTGATATGCATTGCACTTGCAATGCAAAGGACCAAGGTACAAGTCCTGAAGAGCATTGGTCGATACGTGAGCCCAAAGTGTCGTACAGGCCCCACAAAATGATGTGGTTGCTTCAACAATTGTGTTTTTCATCTCACATTTGCTTTTATGACACTATCGGTTATGTTTAGGGTAGAGAGGCAGGTTTTGTTGATTTTAAAACTCAATAGAGCATTAACCTTAAAAATCTCATCTGATTAGGAGAACATTTAACTCGCTTTTAGTGCCACACAGTGGACATTTCACCTCAGAACTGCCGTGATACATGTAACAAACCATGTAATATAATTTAGCAATAATGTCGCCACACCACCACTGCTCCACTGGGTACAACATATTTTGACCAATATAAAAATAATATCTCCAACAACTATATACAGTCATACACTGAAAAAAAAGTCCTCGACAGTGTCGCCAAACAGGCCAACATGGGAAATGGGGGCGCCAAGGAACCGTGCCTTGTCGGCTTCTCCCATCTCGACCAGATTGAGCCAAAGGTGGTGCTCCTGGACCACCAAGGTGGACATCGCCCGCCCGAGAGACCGCGCCGTGACCTTCATCGCCCGGAGGGTGAGGTCGGTCGCCGAGCGCAGTTCCTGCATCAATCCCAGGGTGGAACTACCCTCGTGCAGTTCCTTTAGCGCCTTGGCTGGGTGGACTTGCAGGAGAGCCATGGCGTGCAGGGCGGAGGCGGCTTGTCCAGCGGCACCGTAGGCCAAAAGTAGTTTAATACCAAGCAGTCCAAGAGCTCACCAGAGCGACTGCCCTGCAAAGCCCCTGTAGCTGACTTCCACCGGCAGGATCCATGACTTCTATCCATTCCGTTGGCTCTCTAGGATGAGGGCCTGATATTTCTTTAGCTTATGCTCATGTGCCTCCTCCATCCTCTCTTCCCAGTGTACTGTAAGCTTGATAAGTACCACCTGCTTTGTACCTTTAGACCAGAAAACAATATCGGGTCTGAGGCTAGTGTGGGTTATCTTCTCTGGGAATTTGAGCTGCTTCTCAAGGTCTGCCCGCATCTCCCAGTCATGTGTCGTGGCCAGGACCCCTTTGCTCCTCATCTCTGCTGCTGCACTCTCCCCAGACCTAAGGAATTTAATGAAACAGGGCCCCTTAGAAAGTTGTTTTGACTTCTTTCTTGCCTGCTCCACACCGGCAGCCAACTGAGTTAGAATCTGGTTGTCTCGCCACCTAAATTTCCCATTCCCATCAAGATTGGCTGGCCTTCTGTAGAGCGTGCAGCTGGGAATCTCTGCCAGCCCCCATGTATGGAGGCTTGATGGAGTAGGCAGGACATCATACACAGAACACAACAGAAACTTAATCCGGTGTCCTTCCATGCTCCAGATGTCCTGCCAGGTCAGTACCCTCTCTCGCATGGTCTCCCACCTCATCCAGCTGCCTTGCTTGTTCATGGCTACAGCCTTGACATGTTGACTTTCCTCCTCTGCCTTGCAGACCTCCCTCTGCACCATGTCATGCCAGTCCTTAGGATTAGCCTTATTCCAGCTTGCCTTAATAGAGCAACCTAGGCCTTGCCCTGGGCTACTGACTCGACAATTTCAGCATGATGCAGGTGATCCTCCATCTCCCTCAGTGCTCTGCCGGCTGACCACTTGTGACCTGTTCTGACCTCAATGTCTGCCTGACATACTCTTGCATCGTTGCTGACTCGCAGCATCATAGCCTGGTGTTTTTGTTGCCTTGTACTCCTCAACCACTGATGTTACTGGCAGCTGCAACATGTTGCCTGTGCTGTACAGGCCAATGGAGCAGAAGCTTCTGGGGACATCTAGCCATCTTCTCAAGTAGGTGTTCATCTTCCTCTCCAACCCCTTTACAATGGAGATGGGTACCTTGTAAATGAGCAGTGGCCAGAGCAGTCTGGGAAGCACCCCATGTTGGTATCCCCAGGCCTTATCCTTGCCGGGTAGGCCGCACTTCTCCAGAGATGTCATCCAGGTTTCAACTTGAATGTGAAGAAAATGCTCACTCTGCTTGTCGTTGAGTTATGCCCTGTACCATTTCCCCAACCTCTTCACCGGTTTCTCTTGGACCATCGGGATGATCCTCTTTGATCTTAAAACAAAACCGATCCTGGACATGCCCCCTCCTCTGTACCAAACTTCTGGATTTTGCAGGTTTGAACTCCATCCTTGCCCAATCGGTGAGCTCGACCAAGTCCTCCAAAATCCATCTCCCTTCAGGTACTGATTTCGCTGTGATGGTAAGGTCATCCATGAATGCCCTGATAGGCACCTGTTGGATGCCACTTGCCAGTACTGCAACCCAAAGTAACTTCTCTGCTGAATTGACAAGAGGGTTCATCACCGTGGAAAACTGAATCACTGAGATTGTACACCCAGTGACAATGCCCACCTCCAGCCTCTGCCAGTCAATGGTGAAGTTCCAGCAGGTGAAATGCATGTTAAACTTGTCGAAGTAGCACTGTAAGAGCTTCTGGAATCGCTCCAGGACATGGTAATTAATTCCACTAACTTATGGTGTATCGTTCCATAGGCATTGGTGAGATCATGCCACAGAACTGTCAGGTCACTGTGGTTCCTCTTCGCACCCTCAATGATCTTAGAGATTACACTGGTGTGCTCAAGACAACCAGGTACTCTCGGAACTCCCCCTTTTTGAACTGACATGTCCATATACTCATTGTCCAACATGAAAGTGGTCAGCTTCCTTGCCAGAATCCCAAAGAAGATTTTGCCTTCCACACTGAGGAGTGAGATGGTACGGAATTGTTTGATATCTGTGGAGTTTTTTTCCTTAAGGATGAAACATCCCTCAGCAACCAACCAAACCGTCAGCAAGGAAGTTCTTCCTCCACACCACCTTCAGTAACCTCCAGAGTCATCTCCTGAGCCTTTCGCAATACTTGTACCCCTTGTACGGAATGCCATTTGGTCCTAGGGCTGATTTTCCTCTGGCTTTCTTGAGAAAGTTGTTAGCTTCCTGCCAGCTTAGTTCCTCTACTCAGAAGGAAATAGCTGGTTCGGCTGGTTTGATGAGTTTCTCCATCTCCTCCAAGCTGTCCTCCCTTCTGGGGTCACTGTGGACTTGACGAAGGTGCTCCTCCACCTCCTCCTTTGTTGCCTTCAATGCCCCTGATCTTTTGTCATCCAGAAGTTTTGACAGATACGTCTTGGTGAAGCCCACCCTTTCCTTCATCTGTCACTTCCTGTCCCAGCGGTGGCACTCAACTCGGCACAAGATCTTAATGAGCTCCCTTAGGTTGTCTCGGATTTCAGTGAGTGCTGTTTCTCGTCCTCTGTGGCTTCACGGAAAGCCTTCTTTACCCTCTGCAGATTGCCTCTTAGGACTGAGCCATTGTAGGACATTTGCCCTTTGCTCCTAATGTTCATTTGACCTCATAAAAGAAGTACTTTCTTAAAAGTTTTAGTTTTTTGGCAGACTGACTTCTCTTGAAGTATGTTCCTGTATTTTGATACTCCATCCCTGATGATGAAAAGCCACCCCACAGCATGATGTTTCCACCACAATTCATTGCAAGTTGGGTGTTTTTTTATGTGTAGCAGGGCAGGATTAGTTCCCTACATGCCTGGGGCACAGACTCGCATGGACCTAAAGCAGTGAGTTTACTTCTGTTTCCTTTCAGTCATTGCAATTTCTTTTTTGTCCATCTTTGTTATCAGAATCCTTACAGGCATCACACAGTGTATTGCCAACTGCAGGCTGGATGTCTTCTCCCACACACAAACACAGGCAAGATTATTCCGACATGTTCTTTATTGTTTTAGTTTAATTAGTTTTTCAGCTACTGTTTTTTGCTGTGTTTTTAGTTTTATATTTCTTCATGTGGGAATTCTTTAAAGACCCCATGAAATCAAAATGAGAGTTTTGTGATTATAAAACCATGTGTGTTAGTTTTTACACACTAAGCCAAATTAAATATATTTAGAATTTTGCTTTGGTAACAATATCACAACTGATCACCTTGGTTGCATAGTTGGGTTTATCAATGGCTTCATCTCCGATGAAGAAATCAAGATCATCCACACCTTTCATGAGACGTCTCTGTGCCTGATCCCCCACACTCGCTGTCTCTCTGATCGCAATACCTGCCGTGACAACACTATAATCAGCTCTGTGAAGTCAACAAGCACATTTACTACAAAGCTCAACATACATTTTAATATTTCAGCAGTGGTTCTCAACTGGCTTTGATTCCAGATTTAACACTGGTCATCAAGCGGTGACCCAACACATTACCATAAGAGTTTATCATACAAAAGTGAACAATTTTGGTCTCTAAATGGTTTTATGCTCTCAGCAGACATACTGTAGTTGGAACAAATCATATTTATCTTCACTGCAAGTGAACCCAAATTCATAATCTAGGAAATATTTATTTTTAAAGTGCATAGTTTTATTCATGGTTTTCGAAATTGTCTATGTTGCCTAATTTGGCTAGCTTCTACCAGGTTCAACCAAGACAGATGAATTTGCAGCAAAATACTGTGGAGTTTGATTGATGTGAACAACAAAAGATAAAGGAAGCATTTTCTCCTTCTTTATAAAAGTTAATAGGCCAATTTATTTTGCAGTTCTAACTCCGCCCGAAAATGTAGTTAGCTGCATTTAATAATTTTATTTCATCGTTGTTCCATGCTGTCCACGACCAGGGCAGTTTCGTGATAAAGATGTCACTGTTGCGATTTGTTTGTTATGCCATTCTCACCTCAGTTCAGAGGATTTCGTTGAAGGCTCTGCATTCTTCAGATTTATTGTGTTGGTTAAACTGCAATGTTTCATTATACTTATAAATAAATATAAAGTTTAGTAACTTTATACTATCAAATTGATATTTTAGATTTAACCCTATTTTAGATCTAGACCCAACCTAACCCCACCCCTAAACCTGACCACTTATAAAACGTGTAATAGGCAGGTAAATTTAGTCACCATTTGTTACATTACACTATAATATAGATATTATTAAACACCTAACCTCACCCCTACACCTATACGTAATAAATTCTCAACAATATAAAAGATGTAACAAGCATATCTGCAAAACAGTAGTCACACAACTACAATTTATAAAAAGAAAAAAGGTTTTAATCACTGAAAATCTTCCTCTCCATGAATGCACTCACATCTCATTCAAAAATATACATTTTAATATTCGCATGTCCCAATCAGTCACATGACATGCAAGCACCAATGGCATTTGACATCACTGATGTCAAAGCAGTCAAACTGCTTGTTGAGGTGGCAATTTTTGAATTTATAAATAAGAGCTGGTTGGGATCTGACTGTTATGGCAGATGGGAACGCAGATCATTAAATAAAGACTTTAGGTTGGATCTGTGACACAAAGTGGTCACACTGCATTGTAAGATCTGGAATACAGTGTACAAATACACAGATTATTTTTAAGATCATTTATCATTACAGAACTGTGACTTACTTGTTGAGAAACGACAGTATTTGAGTATCCTTTGACAAAAGTAATAAAACCAAAAAGAGTTATTATAAAGGAAAGACTGCTCTTAAGAGGCTCTGAGCAGATATTGAGGTTACAGCATTGGTGAATTGAGAGTTTTATAATAGCTTTAAATAGAGGTTCCCTGAGGCAAAGTTTAATTAAAATCCTGATCCAAATATCATATCCTGAAACTGAGTGCTGGACAGCATGCAGTATTAGTCTGGCCTGATCGGCCCTGCTGTGCTATTAAATCTATTAAAGTGTCAGACAGCTCACAGGACGGCATGATGAACTGCGGCTCTGTGTTTCCTGCATAGCCAATCTTAGTGTACCTGAAGAAGAAAAATGAACAACATAATAATAAATTAGATATATGAGGATGACTGTGTTACAGTTTATTTTTATTTTTCAGCATTTCCAGTAATTACATATCTATCTATCTATCTATGTAGTTGTCCATCCATCCATCTATCTATCCATCATCCATATCCATCCATCCATCTAGCCATCCATCCATCCATCTATGGTCTGTCAATATGTCTGTCTGTCAATATACAGTTGTGCTCAAAAGTTTGTATACCCTGGCAGAAATTGTGAAATTTTGGCACTGATTTTGAAAATATTACTGATCATGCAAAAAAACTGTCTTTTATATAAGAATAGTGATCATATGAAGCCATTAATTATCACATAGTTATTTGGCTCCTTTTTAAATCATAATAATAACAGAAATCACCCAAATGGCCCTGATCAAAAGTTTACATACCCTTGAATGTTTGGCCTTGTTACAGACACACAAGGTGACACACACAGGTTTAAATGGCAATTAAAGGTTAATTTCCCACACCTGTGGCTTTTAAAATTGCAATTAGTGTCTGTATATAAATAGTCAATGAGTTTGTTAGCTCTCACATGGATGCACTGAACAGGCTAGATACTGAGCCATGGGGAGCAGAAAAGAACTGTCAAAAGACCTGCGT
Source organism: Myxocyprinus asiaticus (assembly GCF_019703515.2). NCBI lineage: Eukaryota > Metazoa > Chordata > Actinopteri > Cypriniformes > Catostomidae > Myxocyprinus > Myxocyprinus asiaticus. The sequence continues at coordinate 4,688,022 of NC_059387.1, forward strand.
AACAAGGTAATGGAACTTTATAAAGATGGAAAAGGATATAAAAAGATATCCAAAGCCTTGAAAATGCCAGTCAGTACTGTTCAATCACTTATTAAGAAGTGGAAAATTTGGGGATCTCTTGATACCAAGCCAAGGTCAGGTAGACCAAGAAAGATTTCAGCCACAACTGCCAGAAGAATTGTTCAGGATACAAAGAAAAACCCACAGGTAACCTCAGGAGAAATACAGGCTTCTCTGGAAAAAGACGGTGTGGTTGTTTCAAGGAGCACAATACGACGGTACTTGAACAAAAATGAGCTGCATGGTCGAGTTGCCAGAAAGAAGCCTTTACTGCGCCAGTGCCACAAAAAAGCCCGGTTACAATATGCCCAACAACACCCTCACAGCTTCTGGCACAAGGTAATTTGGAGTGACGAGACCAAAATCGAGCTTTATGGTCACAACCATAAGTGCTATGTTTGGAGAGGGGTCAACAAGGCCTATAGTGTAAAGAATACCATCCCCACTGTGAAGCATGGTGGTGGCTCACTGATGTTTTGGGAGGGTATGAGCTCTAAAGGCATGGGGAATCTTGTGAAAATTGATGGCAAGATGAATGCAGCATGTTATCATTAAATACTGGCAGACAACTTGCATTCTTCTGCACGAAAGCTGCGCATGGGACGCTCTTGGACTTTCCAGCACGACAATGACCCTAAGCACAAGGCCAAGTTGACCCTCCAGTGGTTACAGCAGAAAAAGTTGAAGGTTCTGGAGTGGCCATCACAGTCTCCTGACCTTAATATCATCGAGCCACTCTGGGGAGATCTCAAACGTGCGGTTCATGCAAGACGACCAAATACTTTGCATGAACTGGAGGCATTTTGCCAAGACGAATGGGCAGCTATACCACCTGCAAGAATTTGGGGCCTCATAGACAACTATTACAAAAGACTGCACGCTGTCATTGATGCTAAAGGGGGCAATACACAGTATTAAGAACTAAGGGTATGCAGACTTTTGAACAGGGGTCATTTCATTTTTTCTTTGTTGCCATGTTTTGTTTTATGATTGTGCCATTCTGTTATAACCTACAGTTGAATATGAATCCCATAAGAAATAAAAGAAATGTGTTTTGCCTGCTCACTCATGTTTTCTTTACAAATGGTACATATATTACCAATTCTCCAAGGGTATGCAAACTTTTGAGCACAACTGTATCTGTCTGTCTGTCTGTCTGTCTATCTAGCCGTCCATCCATCTATTTATCTATCCGTCCTTCCGTCCGTCTGTCTGTCTGTCTGTCTATCTATCAATCTATCGTCTGTCAATATGTCTGTCTGTCAATATATCTGTCTGTCTGTCTGTCCGTCTATCAATCTATCTATCCATCTGTCAGTCAGTCAGTCAGTCTATCTATCCGTCCGTCCTCCGTCTGTCCGTCCTTCCGTCTGCTCGCCTGTCTGTCTGTCTTTCGGTCTGTCTGTCTGTCTGTCTGTCTGTCTGTCTATCACTACATGCATGCTTTCACCTTAATCCATGACACATAAGTGGAACATACATAATAGCTGTGACAAATGACTCAGATGAGCAAAACAGTGATGGTACTGTGATACTGTGTTTTTCTCTTTTTTTCTTCAGATTTATTGTTTTTATATCTGTTTCCATTTATAGATACAAAAGGTTTGAAAACAGCAACAACAACAATGTATAATAATTTCTAAAACTTTATTCTTAATAAGTGTATAAAATGAAACTGCAAGAATGTGAATGTTGCCAGTGAGTGACAGTAAATAAACTCACCCTGTCCCGCAGTCGATCACACAGGGAGGCGGTCGCACTGCCATCACAAACACTTCACTACATACACAAACACAACCGCATGTCACAACGAAAACAACGTCACCTACATACGAAACATGTGTCGTGTGTAGGCCTGTCAGGTTTACCTTTTCTGCAGGGTGAAATATCCTCTATGTCATGCACCGTTATTTTTCGCGTCTACTTCCCGAGTCAAAGGAAATGCAAAAATAGAAACATATGCTGGAGTGGATCCACTCGCGCTGCCTCATCACAGTCCTGAGCTGTCAGCGAATTTATCAATCCTACTATGGTTAAGAATATAATTAATATTCATGAACCAAACGTTCGCCATAGGAGGATTATCAGGCAACGTAATCATGACCTACTTAATAATCATGAGTCAAGCCTTTGCCATTGGAAGATTGTCGGGGAACGACAGCATCGCACAATGAATAATTATGAGCCAAGCCTTCGCACATGAAAATGATCAACGTCAACATGTCATTGTTCATATTTTTGAGCTGAAGGTTTTTGCCATAGTAGGATTCGTAATTTCGTGAGCTGGAAAAGTGTCTGTAAGTTCGTGGCGCATTATTGTTTACTTTCTTACTTTTTTACGTAGGGGATAATTTGTTCAGATTCAGCTCAAGGCAATCTATCGCTCTCTATATAAATATACATTTGCTCTTATTCGCTCTAAGTTAATGTTGAAGAAAATGTGTAATTATATTTCATTAAAGTTCGGATTGTTTAGTATGAAATAAAGCTGTCCTAAACGAGGGGTATGTGACATATATTCATAAATTGAATATATTATCAATGAACGTTTGAGAAATAGGCCTATACTGTAATATCTGGAGTATCAGCTGATCTCAGTATAAACTATATAGAGAATTTAGTAAGTGAGACTCTAGATGGCAGTCTATCATAACTTTATAGTCCCACTCTAGTGTTTTTAAAGGATTGTGTACCTGTCCTAAACAGTATATAATAAATATTATAATTATGTTAATTAAATATATTGCTGTTACCTCTTTAAAATGTTAGTTATTTCAGTTCCATGTTGTGAAAACAAAGAAACAAGCAAATAAGCAAACAAACAAAAAACTTTTTGAAGTTTTGAAGTTTGATTTTTTTTTAAATATGCTAATTGTAAAGCGACACTGACCTTGGGAAAGGTGCTATATAAAAATAAATTTCTTCTTCTTCTTCTTCTTAAAAAACAACACAAATAAAGTTTCCCTCAAAAATGATATTTCATATTTCAGTAGGATTTTTTATTATTATTTTTGTTTGCATTGGTTTCCATTACAGATATGTATTGGTTCCTCGTGGTATCCACTAGACCACCAATAGAAGCCAACACATTATTTCCATTTGAAACATATACAATTCCCAGTATAAACTTTAAAACCATTACTGTAATATAATTTCTGTGAGGGTTTCTGTGTTTTTATTTTTGTTTTGTTTTTTTGTCAGCAGGGTTCTTTTGAATAATTATTATTGTTCTAATAATAGTTATTAGTTATATCTAATAATATTATTATTATTGTATATTTTGTTTAGTATTAGAGTCATTTGTTTTAAATCATTATATTAATGTAATGCAGAAACAGTGGTCAGATAAAACTAGTGGAGCATTTGCATCTTTGCATCTATTATCTCTATTATTAATATATATATATATATATATATATATATATATATATATATATATATATATATATATATATATATATATGGAATAAAATAATAAAAGGTGAACCTAAAAATGATGTCAAAACATTACACACAAAGAAGTCTAATTTCCGTCAATATATCATATATTATATGTCTGTAAAATACTGCAAATTTCATTCTGAAAGGCTATTATTACTTGTCCTATAAAGTACAAAAATAAATATTTAGAGATATTTGTCATTGTGCTTTCAATATGCACGTGCTGATAGGACTCTTATTTTGAAGAGTAGTCAGTGTTTATTTACCAGAAAATAGAATTTCTGAAAAAATAGCCTGTAAAGAACTGACATGACAGCGCATGACAGAATGGCAGAAAATGCTGCACAGGTACAAACATGACATAAATCTGCAAGCAGTAAGGCGTAACATTTTAATTAAGAATTTTAATGTTTAATCAAGTACCCACTGAAGGAATGAAAACATCACAAATGACAGCAGATTACTAAAACTATATAGTTTCATTTTAGATGATCATAAGCAGTTTCTTAACAAGGTCCGTATTGATGCGGAAGCACAAGCCCTTTTTATGGTTTTGAGTGAGCCTTCAGATTTTGGGTGAGATCTCTTCAGTGGATCGGTTGAACAGTTCACAAAAATTGGTCCGATCCAGTTGTGGAGTTCAACTCACTGTCTCCAATAAATTAGCAGCTCATTGGATGGGAAGATTATCAGTGCATGAATAGTGACTTCATTTTTTAGTCCATTCCTCACACAAAGACTTGTATGGACCACTTTTGTGACATTTTTAAGGTGTCATTTTGGAGCCTGACAGCTCCAGTCTTTACTCAGTTTCATTATATGGAAAAAGAGTGGGCAGGATATATATATATATAAAAAATAAATAAAAAAAATAAAAAAAAAATCCATCTTTTGTGGTCTACTGAAGAAAGAAAGTGGGTTTGGAACAACATGAGGGTGAAGGTAAACAATGACAGAAGTTTTTTGGGATGAATGATTCCCTGAAGTAGGGATGTTAATGATTAATTTTCATTAATAATTTGATCGAATAAGCTTATTGATCATCTATTAATTTCAAGACAAATGCATTTTTAATTATGTCAGCAGACGTTAATAAAGCTGTATATACAGTCATCCGCCGCTGCGTGCTTCATGTCATGTCTTATTCGCTTCATACAGTTCACAGAAGAAGAGCCCTACAAATGCACAGTCAGAGATGAAGTGTAAACAATGTTGGAGCGCTCCTCTATGAATGAACTTTTTTTCTCCCCAATTTGGAATGCCCAATTCCCAATGCGCTCTAAGTCCTCGTGGTGGCGTAGTGACTCGCCTCAATCCGGGTGGCGGAGGACGAATCTCAGTTGCCTCCATGTCTGAGACCGTCAATCCGCACATCTTATCACGTGGTTTATTGAGTGCGTTACCGCGGAGACGAAGCGCGTGTAGAGGCTTCACGTTATTCTCCACGGCATCCACGTACAACTCACCACATGCCCCACGGAGAGCAAGAACCATATTATAGTGACCACGAGGAAGTTACCCCATGTGACTCTACCCTCCTTATCAACCGGGCCAATTTGGTTGCTTAGGAGACCTGGCTGGAGTCACTCAGCATGGCCTGGATTCGAACTTGCGACTCCAGGGGTGGTAGTCAGCGTCAATACAAGCTGAGCTACCCAGGCCCCCCTCTATAAATTAACATTAACATTTTCTGCACACCGTGAAAGTACAACATGACAACAAGCACTGTTGATCTACTTGTTCATTTCATGTTATTTATATGTTATATGTTAATTACAATTACATCAGCGATTGCTGTGAAAGCACGAAGGCACATTCAGCTGACATCACACTATCACCTGAGAAGCAGTATGTTAAGTACTGTGTTTACGCAGCTTGTTATGATTTGACATAATTTCTAATAAAAAAATATGTACAAAGGTCCGAAATATCCCACGATCCACAACGTGAAATTTTAATGAACTCAAATATGTATCGAGTGATATATAGAAATTATTTTGAACAGTAACTTATTAACAGTAATTAAACAATTCACAAATTCGTAACATTGCCTAAATGTATTAAGGCACACTGAAAAAAGATTCCCTATCGATTCGATTCACTTGACATTGCCGTAAGCACTATGGGGAAGTGTCCTTTAGGAACATGACCTTGTTGAAACCCTTATACAATCATCTGCTGGGCAATGGTGTCTGAGCCCCACCCCTTTAGGCACACATTAAACCTGTATAAGCGGGCACTCGATCACCATTTCTTCAGAATTTTCTTTCTTCAAGACTGCGAACTTCATCTTCGTCTTGGAACACTTTCTGCTTCGCCATTGATATACACTTACAGCAGACGGAACTTCTCAGCGAGACGCGGACAGGACGACTCGTCGCTCCCCTGTGTGTTCTGGTGAAGAGTGCTCCGCATCACCGTCAAAGACATTCTCTGTGAACAGGTTCTTCTCTTCAGATGCTCGTTGTTGATGAACGCGGCACTCGTGTGGCAGCCGTGCAGTGCATAAAATCATGCAGAAATGGGTCACGAGCTTCAGTTAATGTTCACATCAAAGGGCTGCACACCGTGAAGGGCTCCAGACTGAGACTAAAATGGTCGCAAATGCTACCAAAAATAATTGATTGCGACAATAATTTAAAATCTAGTCACCATTGGCGACAGTCTGGTTGTGTGCGTTCATATGCAGTTTCATCAGATCTTTAGAGCGCCTTTCACCCTTTCTTTTGATATGAGCTCGCAGCTCACAACAAACACAGCACGAGAGAGTCATGACCAAATGACTCTTTTGAACCGGGTCTTTTTCATGAATCACCCGAAAAGAACTGAGAGTGTGAACTCAGAAGCTCAGGTTAGCAGTTTGAATCAGAGTCACTTTCTCAGCGAATCATCCGTCAGTGTGTTCACAACTGGGAGCGCAGACATTTCAAAATAGAAGTCCCATGTGTATTTCGAGCTTCTTTATAATTAAAAGTCTGCACCACTTTATATATATGTATTTTTTACAAATATACAAATAAATGTATTTAAATTTACAAATACATTTATTTATTTGTGATGTGAGATCCAGCTTTTGATACTTAGGATCATTGAGTGACTCATACACAACTATTACACAAGGTGCAAACATTCATTGATGCTCAAGAAGGCAACACACTACTATATGCATTCTGTGCTTTATGTAAATATCTACTTATGTAGATTCTGAAGGGCAGTACTAAATAACAAAAAAAAATTATCTCTTATATTTGTATAAATTATGAAAGGGGTGTGAACATTGATGAACGTATCTTCTCAACTATATATACTATTTATTAAACCTCCGATTAATGGGTTATCAGCTGTCTTCCTTTTCTTCTGCTTTCTATCTTGTTTCTGAACAACAATCTAAATCGAGCAATTATATGATTTGGCAACTAAAAACAGCCTTTTGGCTCCTTAATGTTTCAGTTAAGGAGTCAATGGCTCCTAAGTAATTTTTTTTTAGTCTGGAGCCCTGCATCAACCATCAGAATGGGGGAAAAATGTTATCTCAGTGATTTGGACCGTGGCATGATTGTTGGTACCAGATCGGCTGGTTTGAGTATTTCTGTAACTGCTGATCTCCTGGGATTTTCATGCACAACAGTCTATAGAATTTACTCTGAATGGTGCCAAAAATAAAAAACATCCAATGAGTGGCAGTTCTGTGGATGGAAATGCCTTGTTGATGAGAGAGGTCAACAGAGAATGGCCTGACTGGTTTGAACTGACAAAGTCTACGGTAACTCAGATAACTGCTCTGTACAGTTGTGGTGAGAAGAATATCATTTCAGAATACTATTCTGAGATGTGTGTTGGCACTGTTTTGGTGGCACGAGGGGGACCTACACAATATTAGGCAGGTGGTTTTTATGCTGTGGCTGATCGGTGTAATATTGACTAAAAGATCCGCTTGCATGATATGTGTCTTTCTAAAGATGTCGTTTCGCAAGTGTTTTCTGAGCGAGAGCTGTGTTCACTGTCTGGGCTGCACCCAAGCATGAGCAGCTCTCATGGAGACAGACTGCCTCACACTGCGAGGGCATGAATCTCCAGACGTTGCTCTCTAGGATCGACCTCGTTCTGAGGGAAGGTACTCGTGCCCTTCCACCTGCCCCTTCTGTGTTAAGTCCCGAGGGACCACATGAGGAGGAACGGTGGGGCAGTGAGTTTGAGCTGGAAGTCTTAGAGGAGGACCTCGTGCTGGCGCAAGCCCTGCGAGCCTCCCGAACTTCCGATCTAACGTTCTTGCTTGTGCAATATGCGCGTGATGAGCTCCGGCCCTCTATTGGAGGGTACGGCCTGATTACGTTTGGCGGCTCTGACGATGAGGATGATGCTGTGTCACTCGCAGCTTTGGGAGAGTGACTCACGGAGGATGTTGCTGTCTCTTTCCTCAGTGAGGTTGAAGAGCATGCACACACCACGGACAAGTAGCTTCTTCGCGTCGGTGGTTGAAGAGCTCGGTCTTGAGTGGTACCCTCCAAAAGAACCAGAAAAGTCTCACCTGGATGAATAGTTTTTGCAAACTGGCCGTCGTCAACAGGTGGTCCGGAGGAGCACACCATTCTTCCCTGAGGTCCATGCGGAACTCACAAAAACCTGGTGTGCACCTTACTCTTTGTGCTTTCAGGTCGGAGGTGCTGCCGTCCTCACTAAAGTAGACCACGCCGATTAATAAAGGCTATTCAAAACTTCCTCCTGTAGAACAGGCGGTTGCAGCTCACCTCTACCATAATACTGCCATGGGATGGAAATCCCGCTCTGCCCGCACTTCCAAGCCGTGTTGATTGAGATCCTCACTGGCTGGAAGAGCTTATACCGCAGTGGGCCAAGCTGGTTCAGCACTCCACAATATGTTGGTGCTCCTGGTTTTTTTAAGCAAAGCTTCTTCAACAAATGAATGAGCAAGACTCCAGAGCTGTTCAAAAAGCTCTGCACCGCTACAGATTTGGCACTGCGAGCCACAAAAGCTACCGCTCAGGCCATTGGCCAAACGATGAGCAACCTGTTGGTTTTGGATCGGCATATTTGGCTAACTCTCACAGAGATGCGTGATGCAGAGACAGCCGACCTGCTCAACACCCCGGTATCGCCCGACAGTCTCTTTGACACCGTAGAAAGCTTTTCAGAGCATTTCAACACGGTGCAAAAGCAATATCAAGCATTAAAACACTTTCTACTAAAGAGAAGTAGCACTTCCCCTTTCACGGCATGCTCCCAATCTAATTTTGGTCAGCGCTCAGCAATGAATTAATTTCTTGCTGCCCCAGCGCGGCCGAAAGCTACTAATGAGCCATCAGTGAAGCCACGCAAGCTGTGGCCCAAGTGTAAGCACCTGCCATCTCAGCACGTAAACACACAGACGAAAAAACTCCGCCAAGTAACAGAAACTTTACTGATATGCCTAGCCCTGTGAAGAGGAGCCCAGAGCTCACTGTTATTCACGCCCCAGAGCCGAAGAAGGCTCGATTAGAGGCACACAGTGTTTCTCCCCCTCTTCCCCATTACTGTTCATGGGGAACGGAACATTGTTCAAAATGTTGCTTCTGTGTGCATTACTCAAACAGAGATTGTTCTCGCAAAAGAGAAAAAAGCAGCCATTGTACAAACACTGGACATTCACACATTCTAAGAAAACATGCATCCTGCATGTTATGCTCAACCACTTCCTATGCTGAGCAGTGCTTTATCACCTATAGCAATGAATCAATAAACGTGCTGTCCCGCTACACGGGCGTGTCAGACTGGGTGCTAAAAACTATTGAGCACTGTTATACGATTCAGTTTGTACACCGGCCATCCCGGTGTTGCTCGCAGAGATTCACAGTCTCCTCATAAAAAACGCGATAGAGACTGTCCCAGACTGCGACACACACAGTGGGGTTTACAGCCGTTATTTTCTCATTCCGAAGAAAGACGCCGGGATTCGGCCCATTCTAGATCTGAGGCACTTGAATCGCATGCTTGCGAAGCACCCATTCAGATTGTTAACTCAGAAACAGATCTTATTGCACATCAGTCCTCAGGAGTGGTTTGCGTCAATAGATCAGAAGGATGCATATTTTCATGTACCAACTGCACCACTTCACAAGCGGTTTCTGAGATTCATGTTCGAGAGTACTACGTATAATTTCAAAGTACTTCCTTTTGGTCTGTCTCTGGCTCCCCGTATGTTCACGAAATGTATCGATGCGGCACTCTCCCAATTGAAAATGAACGGTGTGTGTGTTTTGAATAACCTTGACGAATAGTTATTACTATCCCAATCAGAGGCACTACTGAGTGAACACAGAGACTTGCTGCTTTGCCATCTGAAAAATCTGTCTGGCTGCTCAGGCACCATGGACAGCACCAGCCTTCTACCAAAAGGGTGTTATACTGGGTCATATTTTCAGAAGTGGTGACCACAGATGCATCCAACACAGGTTGGGGCGCGGTGTGTGACGGACGCCCGACTTTCAGCACCTGGACAGGTGCGAAACAGGCGTGGCATATCAATCACCTAGAACTACTTGCTGTCTTTCTAGCTTTGAGAGCTTTTCATTCAGACATTATGAATCACTACATGCTGATTCGTTTGGATAGCATAACAGTAATTCTCCCAAGGCGGACTCCAATCGCACCAATTAATGAGCATGACACAACGCCGCCTCCAATGGAGCGGGCGTCATCTCCTCTCATTGCATGAGACACATGTCCTGGGCCATCTGAATTTCATAGTGAATCTGTTGTCACACCAGCGAGCATTACCAGGGGAATGGAGACTTCATCCTCATACAGTGATGAGGATTTGGGAAATATTCGGCAAAGTGGAAGTCAACCTATTCGCCTCTGCGGAGAATGCCCACTGTCCCCTTTTGTACTCCATGTCCCAAGCCCCGTTGGGAGTGGATGTATTGGCTCACAAATGGCAGGCAAAATGCAAGTATGCGTTTCCCCCGGTGCACCTCCTTCATTCTGTCATAATCAAAGTCCAAGAGGACATGGAATCAGTTCTGTTAATTGTGCTGAAATGGCCCAATCAATCCTAGTTTCCGGAGATGATAGAAATACTAGACGGCCCTCCATGGGAAATACCGCTGAGGAGGGACTTCTCTCTCAAGCACAAGGCACGATTTGGCATCCCCAACCAGAGCTGTGGAACCTATACGTGTGGCCTCTGAACGGAGCACATCTGACGGGCCAGAATTGGCTCAGTCTGTGAACAATGGAGGATAGCTTGTCATTTAAATGACATTAAACCTATAAAAGGCTATGCACCTAAGGTTTTATCAATGCCTTTCAGGTCTCAGGGGGTTCGTTCAAAAGCCTTCTTTTTTCCACCATTTAATTAGAAGGAAGAACAATCTATGTTATGCCTCGTGAGGGCATTGCATACATGTGTTGAGTGCACCCGTCAGCTTAGGCTGTCGGATCAGCGCTTTATTTGTTATGGAGAATGCACAAAAGGAATGTCCGTCTCCAAACAAAGGGTCTCTCACTGGATGGTTGATGCGATGGCCCTCGGTTACGAATCACAGGGCGCAAATTGCCCTATTGCCGTCAAAGTGCAGTCACCCAGAGGCATGGCCTCTTCATGGGTGTGCACAAACGGTGTGCCTTTTCAGGACATATGTTTGGCAGCAGGACGGTCCTCACAAACCACGTTCGCGAGATTTTATAACCTGGACGTGGCATTCATATCCTCACAAGTCCTCTATGAATAGAGTGCTTCTTACATTCAAGAGGGTGAGCCTAAGCCCTTATAATGGGTGGGCTACCGACTATAATCAACACAGCCGCCTGATTACGTGCTGTTGAACTGCCCACTGCCCAAACAAACTTGTGCCCTTTTTAGGGCTGAAACGATTAGTCGACGTTATCAAAAATTGTATAAATAAAAAATTGTCGACAAAAATTTCCATTGTCGAATAGCCATTTGATATCATTTAATGTAACGTGAGATCAGATATGAAACTAATGATGGCGCACGAGAGCAGCACCTCCTGACTGAGGAGAAGAAAATGCTCCAGATGCACTCCAAACTTTCCAAACAGCTTCAGGTGATGTAGATCGCAAAGTATGAGGAAATTATACAAAAATATTTTTTTTTACTGAATTAAACTTAATAAAAAGTCATTTTTTCCACCTTTAATTCAGTGAATGTCATTTAGAGGTATTTTTAAAAGATTATTTTGTCCTCTTTAAGTACTGGCTTCCCCATCATTTTACACAACCACCTGCATACAGACAGTTGTAAATTTCCCATCAAGTCACAAGTACTTTCATTGTAATAAAACTTCCTTTCATAAACAGTTAGTTCATACTATATGACTAAATAGTTCATATATTCATTCTAAGTTCTCCCTTCCTGGCTCACCATGAGGGTTATTCACTTGCGGTATACTCATGTCGGACGCCGTCCCACAGGACTGCGGCGTCATACTCTTTCAAGTACCATAAGTAATAAAACCTACTTTTCCAACTATGTTGTGAAAGGGTTAATAAAACATACTGTGTATGTCTATATGGTTCATATAAATTCCAGACTGCGTTAATTCCCATCTGGCATCTGCCATGTGGGACTATCCATATACACTTTAATATGACTTATAATTATAAGTCATGTTATAACTCTGGAAGTGTAATGTCATGTAGTGCGGCATGTGAACTGAATCGATAGGGAACGTCTCCGATTACACATGTAACCTCGGTTCTCTGAGATGAAGGGAATGAGGCATTGCCAAAGCTGGCCGCACTACTACTTCAGAGTTTCATAATCGAGTGACTCACTCTTGTCCCTCAGTCAGAAAATTCTGAAGAAATGGTAACTGAGTGGCCGCTCTTATAGGTGTAATGTGCACTTAAAGGGGCAGGGCTCAAACACCATTGCCAATCTGAGAATTGTGTAAGGGTTTCAACAAGGTCATGTAAGGACACTTCCTCTTAGTGCGCAATGTACAGCAATGTCTTGTTCCTTTCATGTCAGGGAACCGAGGTTACATGTTTGGGAGGTTTACGAGGACATTTGTTTAGGTTATTATGCTATAAATGTGGTTTATGAGGACATTGTGTCCCCATAATTCAAATCGCTTAAACACACTAGATGTTTTTTTGAAAATGTAAAAATGCAGAAAGTTTTTTGTGAGGGTTAGGTTTAGTGGTAGGGTTAGGGTTAGGGGATAAAATCTACAGTTCGTACAGTATAAAAATCATTATGTCTATGGAGAGTCCTCATAAGGATAGTTGCACCAGCGTGTGTGTGTGTGTGTATATATACTGTATATGTTTTGGGAAATACCCCATTTCTGTGTATGATAATGTTTATGGGTAATTAATTCATTAAAAAAATAAAAGAATGTTTTATTAAATTATTTCATTCTTCTTCCTTAAATGGTTAGTTCACCCAAAATGAAAATTCACTCACCCTCATGCCATCCCAGATGTGTATGACTTTTTCTTCTGCAGAACACAAACTAATATTTCAGCTCTGTTGGTCCATTTAATGCAAGTGAATGGTGCGCAGAACTTTGAAGCTCCAAAAAGGAGATAAAGTCAGCTTAAAAGTAATCCATAAGACTCCAGTGGTTTAATCAATGTCTTCTGAAGCGAAACGATAGGTGTGGGTGAGAACAGACCAAAATATAACTCCTTTTTCACTGTACATCTTGCCATTGCAGTCTCTAGGCATGACCATGATTTCAAGCTCGATTATACTTCCTAGTGCTTGACGCATGCGCAGATAGATGGCATGGTGTAATCAAGCTTGAAATCATGATCACCAAGGAGACTGCTGTCAAGATTAAAAGGAGTTACATTTGGTCTGTTCTCACCCAAAACCGATTAGATTACTTCAGAAGACATTGTTTTAACCACTGGAGTCTTATGGATTACTTTTATGCTGCCTTTATGTGCTAATTGGAGCTACAAAGGTCTGGTCACCATTCACTTGCATTGTGAGAATCTACAGAGCTGAAATATTCCTCTAAAAATCTTCATTTGTGTTCTGCAGAAGAAAGAAAGTCAAACACATCTGGGATGGCATGAAGGTGAGTAAATGATGAGAGAATTTTCATTTTTGGGTTAACTATGCCTTTAAACCTCACAGATCCTGCATAGCAGAATTGTAAAATTTGGAGGGGATTTCAAACTGGGGTTTAAAACTGGTTGAAAATCATGAGATTAATCACTGCAAGAAATAAAAACAAATCTACATTTGATTTTATGATAGAAAATATTTCGACAACTTTAGCTACTACCTTTAGTTTGTTCAGTGGGAGTTATAAGGCCATTTTCTCCAGCTTCTTTAGGAACAATATTTATTCTAAAAAAGAACTTTACAAAAACTGTACATTTGAATTTAATTGAACATGTTTCACTTCAGGTTTAACATTAATGGTGAAAATAAGATAAATACATGGTGAACTTAATACAAAAGAAATTTATTTACTTTGATAATATTTTGCAGATAATAATTGAATAATTTATTTTGGCTTTAGTACAAGAACAATATAAAATATTTAATTTTGCTAACATGTCTTTATAATACCACTTACTATTTTTTTTCCTCACTCAGTAATGTGTGTGTACAGTATATACTGCTGCATGACAATATAAAGCTGTCTTTATTTTTTGGAAGGGTGACCCTTGTGAGGGCATCATCACAACTGGGAGTCCTTGGCATCAAAAAGTTTGAAAACTCCTGGTTTTCAGCAATTAAACAATACCAATTCTTTGATTATAAATGGCAAAACACACACACACAAACTGCATATTGAATGTCACAGCTTGCTCAAATCATAAAATAGTCAAGAAAAATGTGAAAAAATCAAGATTTTCCCATAGATTGCCATTGTTTTCCGAAGTCACCCCAAATTCACCACAAAAAGTCTTCCTAAAAACACGTTTCAAAGAGGAAAAAGAAAATACATCATCAATCTTTATGGTTGGGTCTCTGATGGTTAAAGTATTAAATTTCCTTAAATTCTGATTCGAAATACAAATTCAAATTCTGCAGTTAAAACAGCATTGTCATTTCAATTCTGAATGTTGCAAAACTCTAGTTCATCCATACTGGCGACACTGTGGAGTTTCATGGCACAGAGGCCACAGGTAAGACTGAAACCTTGTACCACCTTATCACCCGCTGTATCGTGCCCGTGCAGAGTGGAGGTCTGGGGTTGGGGGTGATCTTCATCGACACAGACTACCACTTTGAAATGCTGAGGTTAATGAGCATCCTCGAGGGACGTTTGACTGAAGACTCAAAGGAGGGTGATGGGTCTGAGAATGAGCCTGAGGAGAGAGTACGCTTATGCCTGTTCAGTCTTTCTGTAGTGCACTGCAACAGCTTGCTACAGCTGCTCTTCATCCTTCACTACCTGGAGAACACTGTCTACAGCCACCCCTCCCTCGGTCTCCTGGTCATCGACAGCATCTCCGCCTTCTACTGGGTGGACCGTTTCAATTGCGGCAAGAGTACGGTTTGTCAGGAGGCTAACCTGAGAAAGTGCGCCGAATTGCTGGGAAAACTGCGGCATTGTGATTTTCGTCACCACTCACGCCATCATGAGGAACTACGGAGCTGCAGCTGATCCTGATGTGTATGACTCAACATCTTTCCGCAGGTGCAGGGGGACCGATAGCGCTACAGACTTTGACAAGCGATATATGTGCAGAGCATGGCAGAGAATGGTAACTCACAGGCTGCTGTTCACTAAAAGCCCTGTTTCAAAAGACAACAAGCAGGTTTTCTCAGCTTCTTGCACCTGCATAATGACAAAAGGTGTCAAAAGATGCTCGTTTTATATCACGGAAGATGGTGATACAGTTACAAGATTTTGTAATGTGAGCATTGACTCAAACTCTCTGAATGAATTAGAGACTGCATTCTTTTCAGCTTTCGCACAATTATGAGAATTTATAGCCATGATTTCCTGGCTTGGCAGAAGAAAATAAGAGGAAATAAAGGGGCCTCTTGTGGTCAATCATTGTGTTTAATGATAAATCCATTACTTTTTCACTTTACTTAATCAGAATAAAATAAAACAGTTGCTGTGGATTATTAAATGTTTCAAAATAAAATGATTTTATTATGTGCATTACATGTAATACACAACACGATCTCATTAAAAGTCATACTATTCTGTACGATTTGAGAAAAACAGTCCAAAAACATTCAACTTTATGACCAACCAATGACAAGAACTGCCCTTGTGTTGTTGTAAACGCAGATACTTGTTCCATGTGACAGAAAACGCATTTTGAGGCAAACCTAAAAAGAAATTGAAACACCTTACCTTTGCTTTAAACATCTAAAAAGCCCTGATAAGCAGCACGGAAAAAGAGAAGCATCCGTGTTTTGAACGTGCATTTGTTAGTTATAATACTTCTGCATTTTGAATGCGCGATCATGAGCTATTTACTTATTTTTAACTCTAAACCAAACCCTTCCTAAACCTAACCATAAAGTGGAACCCCTTACCATGTTTTTAATTGTTTTTGTTTTGGTTTTGTGTACCATGGAAGATTGAAAATATTCCGTTTTAGAAGGAGATGATGGAAGCAGATTAGTTGGTGTGAAAGTCATACATTTTTGGACTATTTCACCATCTTGTACAAATTAGTTTGAATTATTGTACAGTAAAACTGTGTTAATAATACACATTATCAATACAATACAATACAATTTGTATTTAGCTGTGCTTGGTAAGGCAAGCATCTGCAGAGTCCCTTAGAAAAAAGGGAGGAGATTTATTTTCCGAAATGGTTATGCGTTCTTTTGCAGTTATTTTGGGTTCCCTCACAATATCTTTATCCAATGGAAATGAACCATGGTTTTACTACTGTAACTATAGTTGAATTATGTTATTTGTTGTAAAACCATAGCAACCACAAAATGTATCATGCTTTTACCTCTTACCTGTAACTATATTTCAACTATAGGGTATATTGTAACAAAAATGGTTACTACTACAGCCATGCTTACTGCAGTTTTTACACCAAAGCTATGGTAACAAAAATCATAATCATAGTAACACCATGGTTAATTTGTGGTGCAAATATGGCTTTTTAAACCATGGTTTCCACCAAAAAAGTAGTAACCATTTTTGTAGAAAGAATGATCATTTTTAAAACCATGGTACATGAAGCAAAAATTAATCAGGGGTTTACTATAGTAAAAACCAACCATTGTTTGTTTTTTTATTTTTTTTATTTTTATTTTTTGGCAGAATGATTATGATTTTTATTACCATAGTTTTGGTTTTCCTGTATTACTACAGTTTAACAACAAATATCAAGGTTAAAATTGGTTACTGTATTAAAACCATCTTAAGTGATGGATAAAGCAAGGGAACCCAAAGTAATTGCGAGGAAATGCAAAACTATCCTGTTAAATAAATTCCCTCCCTGTTCTTCAAAGGGCTCCGTAAACATCACTACTGGTATTGCTCATACCTGTGCTAAACTGTTGAATTTAACTCCTGCATGTTACTCGCACCATTTATGCTATGGACTTGATTGATACCTTGAATTGTGCGGCTTGTTGAGAGGAGGTTATTACTATTAATATTACTTTATTAAATGATCAGCCTTGTGTTATAATATGTCACTTTAAGGCAGAACCATGCACAGACAATTTTAGGGGCCTTAAAAAAACAACATCATAAACATAAAAAAGGGTAACTCCCCGCCCCCCATTTACAAGTATACAAACAGAACAACATTCAAAAACCAAAAGGGTAGCCTACTAGACAGCAAATAAATAAGCATGATTTAGAGTTAAAAAAGTACTTAAATATTTATCTTTTTCACACCAAAAGTGATCGTGTCGCTTTAGAAGACATTTAACAGCTGAAGTCGTATGGATGACATTTATGCTAACTGTCTGTGATTTTTGGAGCTTCAAAAGAGAAATCTACATTCTCTTGCATTTTAAGTGAGCTGACATATTTTCCTTTTTTACTTCAAATCTGTTCCGGGGACAAAAGAAAGTCAAACACACATGGGATATCATGAGGGTGAGTAAATGGTGAGTGAATTTTCACTTTTATGCATTTGATAAATGAATAAAAGTAAAATAATTTATTTTCACCCAGAAGGGCAGTGGCCTGGGCTACTGTGGCCACACACTGTGCACATCAGAATCAGAATGAGCCTTATTGCCAAGTATGCTTACACATACAAGGAATTTGTCTTGGTGACAGAAGCTTCCAGTGCACAAACAATACAGCAACAAGACAGAGATAATAATAATAGATATAGAATAAAAATAAAAGTGAATAGAAAATAAAATATATATGGAAATAGAAATACACAGTAGGACAATATATACAGTATATATATATATATATATATATATATATATATATATATATATATATATATATACTCAAATACAAATCTGTTATATACAGCAGCAAGGGAATGGCAGATGAGGTGTGGTATGTTGGATACATATAAATAGACTAAGCTGTGTATTACACATTAATTATTGCTCAATGGGGCAGTTTTAACTGTTCATGAGATGGATAGCTTGAGGGGAAAAAACTGTACCTGTGCCTGATGGTTCTAGTGCTCAGTGCTCTGTAGCACCTGCCAGAAGGCAACAGTTCAAAAAGGAAGTGGGCTGGGTGAGTGGGGTTCAGAGTGATTTTTCCAATCTTTTTCCTCATTCTGGAAGTGTACAGTTCTTGAAGGGTGGGCAGGGGGCAACCAAGAATCCGCTCAGCAGTCTGAACTGTCCTTTGTAGTCTTCTGATATCCGATTTCGTAGCTGCACCAAACCAGAAAGTTACTGAAGTGGGCCTTTTTCACAGTGGAGTCAATGTGGGTCTCCCACTTCAGGTCCTGTGAGATGATAGTGCCCAGGGACCTGAATGACTACTGCTGCCACAGTGCAGAATGGTGAGGGGGTCCAATGTTGGGGTGTTCCGTTTTGAGCAGATTCAGCTCCAGGTTGTTTTGTCTACACCAGTGAGCCAGCTGTTCAACCTCCCTTCTGTATACAGACTCATCGTCATCTTGGATGAGGCCGATGACAGTGGTGTCATCTGCAAACTTCAGGAGCTTGACAGAGGGGTTCTTGGCGGTGCAGTCATTTGTATACAGGGAGAAGAGTAGTGGGGAGAGTACACATCCCTGAGGGGCACCAGTGCTGATTGTACATGTGCTGGAAGTAAATTTCCCCTGCCTCACTAGCTGCTGCCTGTCCGTCAGAAATCTGGTGATCCACTGACAGATAGACGTGGGAACAGAGAGTTGGTGTAATTTAGTCTGGAGAATAGCTGGAATGATGGTGTTGAAAGCTGAATTGAATTCCACAAAAAGGATCCTTGCATATGTCTCTGGTCTGTCCAGATGTTGCAGGATCTGATGCAATCCCATGTTGACTGCATCATCCACAGACCTGTTTGCTCGATAAGCAAATTGAAGGGGATCTAGAAAATGTCCAGTGATGTCCTTCAGGTGGGCCAAAACCAGTCTCTCAAATGACTTCATGACCACAGACATCAGAGCGACGGGTCTGTAGAAATTAAGTTCTGTGATTTTGGGTTTCTTGGGACAGGAATGATGATAGAGCGTTTGAAGCAGCATGGGACTTCACACTGCTCCAGTGATCTATTGAAGATCAATGTGAAGATGGGGGCCAGCTGGTTAGCACAAGATTTTAGACAAGTGGGTGAGACACCATCTGGGCCCTGTGCTTTCCTTGTCTTTTGTTTTTGGAAGACACGGCACACCCCCTGTTCACAGATCTTAAGTGCAGGTTGAGTAGCAGGAGGAGGGAGGAGGGGGGGTTGCAGGAGGTGTTGATTTTTGTGTGAAGTGAAGGTCAGAGCAGGTGTGGGGTGTGAGACTGGGCCTTTCAAATCTACAGTAGAACACATTCAGGTCATCAGCCAGTTGTTGGTCCACTACAGTGTTGGGGGTAGGAGTCCTGTAGTTAGTAAGTTGTTTCAGGCCACTCCACACTGATGCAGGGTCGTTAGCTGAAAACTTGTTTTTCAGCTCATCAGAATAGCTCCTTTTAACCACTCTAATTTCCTAATTCAGTGTGTTCCTGGCCTGATTGTACAAGACTTTATCCCCAACTCTGTAACCATCCTCTTTAGCCTGACGAAGCTGCCTGAGCTCTGCTGTAAACCACGGTTTGTCATTGTTGTATGTTAGATAAGTCTTAGTAGGAATGCACATATCCTCACAGAAACTGATATATGATGTCACAGTATCTGTGAGCTTGTCCAGATTGGTGTCTGCAGCCTCAAATACACTCCAATCAGTGCAGTCATAGCAGGCTTGTAGTTCCAGCTCTGCTTCATTGGTCCATCTCTTTACAGTCCTTACTACTGGCTTGGTTGATTTTAATTTCTGCCTGTAGCTTGGAAGAAGATGAACCAGACAGTGATCAGAGAGTCCCAGAGCTGCTCAAAGGACAGAGCGATATGCATCCTTTATTGTTGTATAGCAGTGATTAAGTATATTTCTGTCTCTGGTGGGGCATGTAATGTGCTGTTTGTATTTGGGCAGTTCACATATGAGGTTTGCTTTATTAAAATCCCCAAGAATAATAATAACTGAGTCCGGGTGTTGTTGTTCCGTGTCTGTGATTTGATCAGCCAGCTGATGCAGTGCTGCGTTCACGCACACATGTGGAGGAATATAAACACTCACCAGAATAAACGAGGAAAACTTTCGTGGCGAGTAGAAAGGCTTACAGTTAATAAAAAGCGCTTCCAAATTAGGACAGCCCATCTTCTTTAATGTTGTAACATCTGTACACCAACTTTAATTGATGTAAAGCATGTTCCACCACCTCTCGTTTTCCCCGATAAATCCGTGATGCAATCCGCAATGAACAGCTGAAAGGCCGGCAGATGTAACGCGCTGTCCGGAATGGCTTCACTCAGCCAGGTTTCTGTGAAGCACAAGGCAGCAGAGGTTGAAAAGTCCTTGTTTGTACAGATGAGGAGATGTAGTTCATCCATTTTGTTAGGAAGAGAGTGGAGATTCAATAGATCCCTGCATTATGGAAGTCAAATACGTTGCAAATGTCATTTTGAAGTGTTGACTTTGATTTTATGCTATAATCTTGCCTGTAGATTCGAGATTTGTAAATATTTTTTATTTTTTTTATTTATTTTTTTCAGAAAAAAAAAAAAAACTGAATAATTAGGCCATGAATAAGTTGTTTTCACTCAGAATTTGCGGATGAATACTTGCCCTTTCTTCACAATCAAAGCAACTAGAATTTATGGGAATAGAGAATAATATCCTCACACTAAATACGTTTATTTGTATGTTGTGTGTTTGAACTTGGTACTGACTGATGTGCACATATATTTTTGTAATGTATTTTAATACTGTGAAAATGCAAAGGATCTGTTAATTGAAAGTGTAATAATTCATTTATGAATGAATAAAGTTTTCTATTAAAAGTCAGGGTTTCCACAGTCATACCAAAAAAATAAAAAAATAAATACATACAATTTTTTTACAGTAAATTTATTTTATTTTTC
Source organism: Myxocyprinus asiaticus (assembly GCF_019703515.2). Classification (NCBI taxonomy): domain Eukaryota; kingdom Metazoa; phylum Chordata; class Actinopteri; order Cypriniformes; family Catostomidae; genus Myxocyprinus; species Myxocyprinus asiaticus. Next base: position 4,709,045 of record NC_059387.1, read on the forward strand.
TAGAGTAAACCCTGCTCTCAAGCATAACGATTTTTGACTTTTGAGTGAATCATTCTTTTGACTCTGTTCTTTTCATTGCATCAGTCAACCGGGTTCAGAAATCTTTCTGAATGATTCATTTGGAAATTGTTCTGAATCAAATACATATATATATATATATACTGGCGGCCAAAAGTTTGGAATAATGAACAGATTTAGCTGTTTTGGAAGGAAATTGGTACTTTAATTCACCAAAGTGGCATTCAACTGATCACAATGTATAGTCAGGATATTACTGATGTACAAAACAGCACCATCACTATTTGAAAAAAGTCATTTTTGATCAAATCTAAACAGGCCCCATTTCTAGCAGCCATCATTCCAACACCTTATCCTTGAGTAATCATGCTAAATTGCTAATTTGGTACTAGAAAATCACTTGCCATTATATCAAACACAGTTGAAAGCTATTTGGTTCGTTAAATGAAGCTTAACATTGTCTTGCAATAGACTGGCATGTCTTAAGGTCAATATTAGGTGGGTCACGTGATGCCATGCAAGAAGCAGACGTGTGAGCGACGAGCTCTGTGCACTTTGCTAAATTTTTAATTATTCTTATGTTATAATCTGGTGAAACTCGATACACCCAGTTACACATTTGCTATTTGAGGTAAAACATGGCAAAGAAGTCAAAATCATCGGGCTCTGGAGACATTAAAAGACACTTAAGTGTTCAGGATGAAAGCCCGACAGACCTACAGACCGGGGACTCGATTTGGATGGCGCGGCGGGAGAAGGAATTCAGCGTCAGTTGTCCAACATGTCGGTGATGCTGACGAAGGTTCTTGCTGAGTTGGAGGATCTCGCTGTAATACGTTGATCAATTGCGGCGATGGAAATAAAATTCTCTGAGTTAGTTACAAGAGTGTCAGATGCTGAGAAACGAATAGATTATTTGGAGTCTTCGGAGGGGGAATTAACCGCTAATCCGCCTGCGACCAAAGTTGATTTGGAACATCTCCTTGAAAAGCTTGAAGATCTTGAGAATAGAAGCTGCAGGAATAACGTCAGAATTGTCGGAATTCCCGAGCATGAGGAGGGCAGAGATATGGTGAAATTCCTAGACGAGTTCTTCCCGAGTCTGCTCGACATAACAGGCCACATACTGGAAATCGAGCAAGCTCCCAGAGTCCCTGCTCGGAGATCTGCTGAGGGAGACAGGTCCTGATCGATTCTGGCCAAATTTCTGAGGTCATCCGATAAAGATCTCGTGTTGCGCCAGGCGAGGAGCAAAGGAAAGCTTTCTTGGAAGAATCATAATATTTTCTTCTTCCCGGACTTTGCGAGTTCGACAAGAGAGAAACGCGAAGGGTTCAAGGAATGTAAGAAACTCTTACACCAGAGAAAGATCTCGTTTGCTCTGATGTTTCCAGCCAAACTGAGTATAGAAACGAAGGACGGTCGCACAGTATTTACATCTCCCAATCAGGCAATGTCTTTTATTGAATCAATGGGTGAGTAAACCATTGGGTGTTTCTCATGTGAGTGGGTCGACTCGCTATACTTACTCTTGAGGAAGCTGGGCGACATTTTGGTTTCTTTTTGCATTGGCTCCTCCTAGCGGCTGGAGCTTGTTTTGTGAATAACACTTTCCTTAAAGAAACTTTTGCATTGACGGAAGATTACTTTTGCATTGAAGTTCCTGGTCATTTTGAGAGTGGACACTATAGATGACCGCAAAATATCTACATGCTCACACAAAGGATGTCTTTTATAAAGTTGACAGATTGAGTAAGTCATGGTATATATAGATTTATGTGGCCTCTGAGTGAATTGACTCGACCATCCAGGGAAACGGGATGTTGGTTTTGTTTCTTTTTGTGTTGGCTCCGCCTAGCGGCTGGAGCTTGTTCTGTTTACGGGACATTGGAATGATTATGTCATCCGCTGAACTCATAACAGCTGGCTCACTGAACATTTGTTTGTCTATCCGTGAAACTGAACGGTTTTATATCAGCTGAAATTTACTTTGTGGAGGATCACACCTTTAAAACAGTTCTGTGAATTAATCTACATGTTCTGTGTTCATTCTTCCTTTTGGCTGGGGGTTATTTTACAAATTTGTGAGGCAAAATTGAGTAATCCGATGGCAAAGTTGTCGTGGGGGCTCGTGGGCGTTCATGGACCTTTTGAGTGCAGAGGGATTGTCGCCGGTTGGCGCTCTCGTGCGCGGGGTTAATGTGCACGTTTTTCTTTTTGTTTGTTTGTTTTGTTCGGGGGGAAGTTCGGGGTTTGATTGTTTCACTAATGGGGAATGTGGTCTGTATAATTTTGTTTTTGACACATAGTTTATTTATTTTTATCATATCAATATGTCAGTTGTTAATATGAGTGTACTATCTCTCTCCACATGGAATGTACAGTAAATGGGTTGGGGCACCCCATAAAAAGAAGGAAGGTTATTACTTTTCTTAAACGTAAGAAATATGATATAGTGTTTCTTCAAGAAACACATCTCTCCCCGCAGAAAGCGGAAAAATTTGGGAAGATATGGAGTGGACATGTTTTTTTTAGTGTTGGCTCAAGTAAGAGCAAGGGAGTCATTATATTGATAAATAAACATTTACAATTCAAATGTCTCAAACAGATTAAAGATAAATTAGGAAGAATCATTATTGTTTTAGCTGAAATTCAGGGGCAAAGATTGATTTTGGCTAATACGTACGCACCCAACGCTGATGATCAGGGCTTTTTTATAGATCTTGAAGGGATGCTGCAAGCCGCTGACACCGCTCATGATATAATATTGGGAGGAGACTTTAATCTTTTGATGGACTCAGTCCTTGATCATAGTGAAGCAAAAGTGTGTAAACCCCCTTGAGCAACATTGACGCTTCACAGGATGTGTAACAATCTTGGCCTTATAGATATTTGGAGACTTTTGAACCCATCTGGTAGGGACTATACATTTTTTTCATCAGTTCATAAGATTTATTCCAGAATAGATTTTTTTTTTTATATCCAAATCCCTCATTTCATCTGTTGTTGATTGCTCAATTGGAAATATCTTAGTCTCGGATCACGCCTAGTGAGTTTAGAGATGTTGCTATATACAGAGAAAAAGAAATCATATGGTTGGTGCCTTAATGTATCCCTTTTGCAAAATCCTGAATTCCAACAAATGTTAAAGACTGAAATCAGTGTTTATATGGAGATCAAATGGTTCTCAGTATCCACTGTGGGCGTGGCTTGGGAGGCACTTAAGGTGGTTCTTAGGGGTCGGATCATACAGTATGCCTCATTCACCAAAAAATCCAAAGCACGAGAACTCGTGGAGTTGGAAGGAAATATTAAAAATGCAGAAGCAGAGCTGAAGCGCTGAATGTCATCTGATGGCCTCAGAGAATTGACTCTGAGATTGAAATACAGATATAATACTGTTTTGTTGCGGAAAGTGAAGTTTTGGTTATTCAGGGCAAGACAGTCATACTTTGAGTCGGGGGACAAAGCAGGAAAACTTTTGGCTAGATATATAAAGCAGAGAGCGTCTTTTTCTACCATTCCCTCAGTGAAATCTGCTGGTGGTGAAATATTTACCTCGGCCATTGATATTAATAATGCTTTTAAAGAATTCTATCTTGATCTTTATGGTTCCACATCTTCTTCTACTGATAAAGATATTAGAAACTTTGTAAACTGACGACTGAGCAAAAAAATTATCTTGATTCTGAGATAACCTTGGAGGAGCTTCCTGTAGGCGAGGTTATTAAGGCCCTACCTACTTTAATTTCAGATTATTTTACTCTGGATAGGGGCACCTGGCAGGGTTGCCCTCTTTCCCCATTATTGTTCTGTCTTGCCCTGGAACCATTAGCAGCCGCAATAAGAAAGGAGGATGATTTTCCAGGGGTGGTGGCGGGAGGTGTGGCGCATAAGCTTCTGCTTTACGCAGATGATATTTTATTATTTGTCTCTGACCCCAGTAGATCTATGCCTTGCCTCCACAGAATTATGAATTCCTTTTCTAAGTTTTCAGGATATAGAGTCAACTGGTCTAAATCTGAAGCTTTGGCTCTGACAGCGTACTGTCCAGTAACGGCTTTCCAGCCGGGTGCTTTCCAGTGGCCCAAAGAGGGCATTAAGTATTTGGGTATTTATTTCAAGCAAATTTGTGTGATTTAGTTAGAGTTAATTTTGACCCCATAATAAAATGGTTTTCGAGCGATGTGGGCAGGTGGGCTTCATTACATTTATCAATGATTGGGAAGGTTAATGTTATTCAAATTAATTGTATTCCAAAATTCAATTACTTACTGCAGTCTCTCCCTGTAAATGTCCCCCTCTCTTATTTGAAGCAATTTGATAGCATAGCAAAGTCCTTCATTTGGAATGGTAAGCGTCCCAGATTACATTTCAATAAGTTACATAGGCCGATTGACAAAGGTGGATTAGGCCTACCCAAGATTTTGTTTTATTATTATGCATTCGGTCTTAGACATTTGGCTCATTGCTCGCTTCCACCTGAGAGAGCCCCTCCCTGGTTATGTATTGAAAAGGAAGTTCTTGTCCCTATCTCGCCACTGCAAAGCCTTTCAATTAAACTATCTGGAGAGGTTAAGTCGCACTCTGTTATTTTGCATTTGCACTTGATATGGACAAAAGTGTCCAGAGTGTTTAATTCTGACATTTATTTAAATGTAGCCTCTAGCATATGGCTGAACCCTGAATTATGTATTGATAAGTTCCTTTTCTGTTGGTCGGATTGGAATGTGAGGGGGGTTAATACACTTGGTGACCTATATGAGAGTGGAGTATTGAGACCTTTTGAAAATTTGGTTCAACAATTTGGCATTCCCAGATCTCTGTTTTATAGATATTTACAGCTACGCCACCTACTCTGCACTGTTTTTGGGAGTGGCACCCCCCCCCCCCCCAAGTGTGGCAGATACTCTGGGAGTGGTGATTGCTGCTTTTGGGAAGGGTCATGAGGCATCAGTGAATTACTCCCTGCTAATTCAGACTCTGGGGGACAGAACTTTGAATTCTCTCAAAAAATTATGGGAGAAAGATCTAAACTTGACATTGGAGGAGGGGGTGTGGGCTAGGATCCTAAAAAATGTCAAGTCTGCATCTAGAGATGCAGGGGTTTGCCTTATGCAATTTAAGATTTTACATAAATTTTATTGGACCCCCTCCAGATTCTGTAGGCTTGGTCTTAAAGACACACCCACCTGCTGGCGATGTCAATCAGAGGTTGGAGACATAACTCATGTTTTTTGGGGGTGTGTTGAGATCCAGGAGTTTTGGTTGAAAGTTCAGAGTCTTATACGTGATGTATTGGGCACTCGGCTTTCACTTTTTTTTAATATATATATATATTTATGACCACTGGGGTGAGTGTTTGTGTCAGGTGGGGGTGTTCGGGGGAAGGGTTTAATTGTATAATTTGATTCCACATTTTCTGCTATGTTTATGTAATTTGTTGAATGGAATCAATAAAAATTGTTAATATAAAAAAAAGGTCAATATTAGGTAAAAAATGGCAAAAAAGCAACAGCTTTCTCTAAAAAACTCATCAGTCAATCATTGTTTTGAGGAATGAAGGCTATACAATGCTTGAAATAGCCAAAAAACTGAAGATTTCATACAAAGGTGTAAACTACAGTCTTCAAAGACAAAGGACAACTGACTCTAACAAGGACAGAAAGAGATGTGGAAGGCCAGATGTACAACTAAACAAGAGGATAAGTACATCAGAGTCTCTAGTTTGAGAAATAGATGCCTCACATGTCCTCAGCTGACAGCTTCATTGAATTCTACCCGCTCAACACCAGTTTCATGTACAACAGTAAAGAGAAGACTCAGGGGTGCAGACCTTATGGGAAGAATTGCAAAGAAAAAGCCACTTTTGAAACAGAAAAACAAAAAGAAAAGGTTAGAGTGGGCAAAGAAACACAGACATTGGACAACAGAGAATTGGAAAAGAGTGTTATGGATCTTAAACCCATTGAGCTTTTGTGGGATCAGCTAGACTGTAAGGTGTGTGAGAAGTGCCCGACAAGACAGACACATCTATGACAAGTGCTACAGGAAGTGTGGAGTGAAATGTCACCTGAGTATCTGGACAAACTGACAGCTGGAATGCCAAGGATCTGCAAAGCTGTCATTGCTGCACGTGGAGGATTTTTTGATGAGAACTCTTTGAAGTAGTGTAAGAAGTTCTGAATTTTTTTTTCAAATTGTAAAAGTAATTTTTCATGTTATTAATGTCCTGACTATACTTCGTGATCAGTTGATTGCCACTTTGGTGAATAAAAGTACCAATTTCTTTCTATTAGAGCAAAATCTGTACATTATTCCAAAATTTTGGCTGCCAGTGTATGTATTTATATATATATATATATATATATATATATATATATATATTATTCAGTAATCACAAATGTCTGAAAAGGTCATGAAAAAATTAATTGGAATTCACTGGGCAAAAAGTGTGGGAACCCTGAAATGTTTACTATGGCATGTACTAATCTAGCACAGATATTATTTATTGGGCCAAAACAACTTTGGTTGTTTTGGGAACTAATACTGGAGGTATACAATTTTGCCATATTTCCACATTTTTTTTTCCTTCCAGGAATATTGCTTTCCATGTTATGATTAATTTTATGCTTCACAGAAGACAACTTCTTTAATTTTCACCTTAAAGCAGCACGTTTACTGTTTCTATCTAAATTGCAATATAGATGGCTAAAATTATTGGAGAACTTTGTTTACAACCAAAAATGTCTAACAAAAGATCACTGTCTTTATTGAAATTGTGTAATAATTTCAATTGTTGTTCCGTTGTTTAGCGCTGATCTGGATGGACAGTGTAGTAGTTTATTGTTCTTTTGTTTAATTAATATATTAACTTTTTTTTTAACCAAGTTGTGGTTGTGAATATTCAAAAGATTCTGTATTGTAACAATATCCCTTAGAAGGCTCTGAAGTGTTTGTTGAACCAGTGTTAAAATGATAATATATTACTAACTTTATTTGTTTAACACAGGATACCCTTTTATAAATATTGCCAGTCTCATGCGTGCAAACACACACACACACACACACACACACACACACACACACATACACTCAGTATGGATCATTGAGTGAGCGGGAAAGAGGAAACGTGTGGAAGCGTGCTGATGAAAGCATGAGTGAGACACTGTCTTTTCAAACACTGCTGCTTCTTTCAGGCCCCTGCAGCGGCTCATTTCCTCCTGCACCTGCACGGCTCTGGACATCTGCCCTACAATCCTGCACCTTTAATGAGGGGAAAACAACACACACAATCACACATGCACAAATAAAACACTACACAGTGAGTGTGATTTCTTTACCATTGATTCATGTTCCACAGTTACATGGAAAGTTGAACATCATTCTGAGGACAAAAGATTCACTGATATCTAAATGGAACAATAAAACGTCTTTTAATAGAATAAAAACATTAAAACGGCAAAAATTAATAAATAGGCAATGTCCATCATAAACACAATACAGAAACTTAAGTAAAAAGTTGGTCAAAATAAGACTTCGTAATCTCATATTTTGACTTTTTTGAAAGATCTGGCTAGATAATTGTCAAGTTGCGATAATTTGCATAACCCAATAATAATAATGGTTAATCTCCTTAACTAGCTTTGGACTTTTGTGCATTTAACTTTCATGTTTTGTATGTACTTCTTTTCTGTTTTCTTTATAACCAATCTTTTTAAGCGTGATTATGTTTTTTGTTTTCATATTTAACTGAAATTATTATTATTATTGCTTTTGGTATGAATAATGTATACAGAATAATGGCTGTTGAGGTTGGAAATGGTTAATGGGGTTTTCATTTTAGTTTTAATTATTGCATTTATTTAAAATTGTCAGAATAAAAGCAACATATTTACATGTTGACTTTATAAATGAAAATTGAAAAATAAGATATAAAGGTTATAGGAAATAAATTATGTCACGATTTTTGCATTAACATTAAGAAAATGACTTGGAAAAAAAGAATTTGCAGTTTCTTTTTCGCTTTTGCCTTTTCATTGTAATAATGGCAGTCTTGCCTCAAGATTGCGGTGAAAATGGAATGCCAAATCAATTACATTTCAGTTTTTAATTTGACAGGGACGATGCATGATTACTGGGAAAATGAAAATGTATTTGTTTATTTTTATTGGCACATGCTTTGCAGACACTGTGGAAATGAAATGGTTAATGGGGGGTTCATTTTTATCATTTTAATTCTTTATTTAAAATTGGCAGGATAAAGCTCCATAAAGCGTGGAAGAATAAAAAAGAAGTAAAAAAAAAAAATGCACATGTAACTCTACAACAACTTACACACACACACACACACACACACACACACACACACACACACACACACACACACACACACACACACACACAAAGCGAAAGTAAAGAGTTTACAAGCTGTACACACATCCAATAATTGACTGAGCGGTTTTGAAATGCATACTTTTTCAGACATGTAAGAGATGTGAATATATTTGCTAACAGAGATATGTCCTGATCAAAGGCCCGAGTCTTTTTGTATGCTGACACGCGATGAGGGACTCGCCCCAGTCAGTTTGTGAACTCCAGTTCCGCGTTTCACCATCTACCGCTGACGAACTGAAGAGACTTTTTACTCAGCGCGTCCCGATGAATCACTCCGCAGGGTCAGTGGGACTTTAAAATGTATCTCTGCACAGTTTTCACTTCAAATAACACACAGTTTTAGCACATAGCGCCTCATATTTTCGTTTTGTAAATGTTCTATGCAAGTTGTGCTCAATTTAAAACAGTAATATTGTCTTAAATGTTAACATGGGTCTATTTGTCCGATGCGCTGACAGGCGGTGTTTCGGTCTCTCTTAAACATGGCCACCATGATGGAGTATACGCTACAACTTTAAAATTCATATAATCGAGGAAAACTATGTTTCTTTCACCGAAATGAGGAATGTTTCGACCTGAAATAGCGTACCGAACGCCTAATCCACATGCGAGCTTTGGGAAAAGTTTCTTCTTGGATTACACACTGAATTAAGTTGGCTGGAAGCTGGAAAGGAAAAGAGAATTGCATCAAATCCGTAAGCACTCATTTCACGCGCCGTTCTCTCGTGTTTGTCTGTGTGTGGATGTTTAAATGTGCATGTTTGTGTCCAAAGCGGTTTATTGGGATGTTTTGAGTGAAAAGTAAGTGTTGTTTTGGTTTTCCAGCGGAACGTGGTGATAGTTTGAGCCTGTGTGAGTGTGAAGAGTAACGTTGACATTTTGAAACGTTGTAACAACGTAACAGAAACATTATCACGGTGCCATGTATATTGACAGATTGTTATGAAGTAACTCGTCTGACAGCATACACGTATCATTCCTCGGGCTTCTTTAACTAGCGTGTGATGCCTGCTTAAACCTCTAAAGAAACTAAACTAATACATGTCTTACTGGACTATACAGTTAATGGAGGAAGTACTTAGAGAAACACTTATCTGGAGCATAAGACACGTCATTTGCTTTCAGTCCAGAGTGTTTAGTAAGCGTCACACTGACGTTTGTTGTCATAAAGTTGTGTTGTTTCACATGAGTCCAGCCATCTTGCTCGTCAAATTAAGAGCTGATATACTTTATAACCAACTAGTTTATCTGAATCCAGCCGACTTTATTCCCAGGGTGAACCTGCTGCTGTGGCATGTTGGTTGTGTAACTAACACCTCTCACTGTCTTCAGCACCTGTAACTTCCCTTCTGAATGTTGCGAGTGCTTCTAAACACAGAAGTTCGTAAGTACAGGAGTTAGGACGTTGAAAAATATGCTTTTTTTTTCTTTTCTTTTTTTGTCATTCTGTTATTCATCTAAAACTATTTCAAACATCAATTTTCAAGTGTTTTAGGACTATTTAAAGTCCACATGAAATCAAAATTGACTTTCTTAATGCATGTTGGTATTATGCACAACTCGTTAGTGCAAGTTGTTTCAAAGAAATACATATGTCTTTGTAATCCTTCAAAATGTAATTACTAAAGCTGTCAATTGATAGATTTTTTTAAATCGAATTTATTCTGACATGTTGATTAATTAATGCAATTAATCGCCAATGGGTCAATGATGTGTTGACGTTTTTTTAATATTTTTTTTAAATTATTATTCAGATCTATTAAATTATTCAATACATTACAAATGAAATTCCATTTTACATTTACGAGAGAGAAAAAAACAACTTTTAAGTGGCTCTTCAGCATAAAACCGTTCTAACAGTTTTCAGGGTGCGGTGTCAAGTTTCAACACATTCAAAATATATACACAGTATATTAAAATGAATAAATGTCTATTTTTCCAGCCTGTTTTATTAGTATTTATTTATCACCCCTTATTTATTTTAGGTACAGTTCCTATATATTATTATTTACACAGGGCAATTATACTATTTATCAAATATACTTTTATTACGTATCCTATTTTAATGGGGATATCATTTATTACAGTTGACAGTTACATGAACAAACAAGGTTTGAACATCAACCGTAACAAGATCAAACTGAAATTCATGACGTTTTAATACTTCTGTGTACAAATTTGAAGGCTGTTTATTGGATCAATACAGGTAAACGTCATATTATGCGACTATGCATCACTTTACGGAGAGCTTACGACCTACTAGCTAAGTCTTGCCTTAAGGACAGGTGGTGCAACTAGATTAAGCACTGACTTAGTTACAAACTAACTAGTAGTTACTAAGCTCTTAGTGTGAACTTTATGTCCCAATTTAAATGAGACCTTATGCACAGCTGGTGCAGCCCTACACGGGAAATCAGCAGTTACAGAAATTCTCAAAACCAGGCCATTCTAAACTAAATGTAAGAGCAGTGCAGATATGTTGAGAGCTATCTGTCGCTTTACATTTAATATTGTGACTTTACATATTTTAGCCAGCAGGTGGCGGCAAAAGACACTTTGTATGTGTAATATAAGCCAGTTAGTTGATGTGAAGTGATTCAGCGTCACTCAGTGTTTACATTTCAACAGCATTCCATGATTGTTTGTATTACTACTATTCTACTAAAGCTAGGAAATAGCTTTAAACGGCTTTATACCAACAACTTCAGCATTAAGGCTCAACACAGCTGAGAGACACAACAGACTGATTAATTAAACAAACTAAAGGTGCTTTCCTCTTACCGGAGTTTTTACATTGGAGAGGACATACTGTTCATAATGGCGGATATTGCGGATTCTATAGTGAAAGACTCTTGCGCACTGGCTACCGCAAAATAGAGAGGAATACCTCTGCTTGTATGGCTATTTTTCCACTGAGAAAATAGGATGAATTTCACCAAAATGACATTATCTTCAGAAAGCTGACTAACAGACTACAGCAATCATGCTATATGGCTCTAAATCAGCAGTGCTGTGATTGCCTGCAGCTGAATCACAGCAGTGCTGATGTAGGTCCATATCACACTCTTGCTCGTGTGATATTGCTTATACATAAATATAATATATGTGTATGTATGACAAGAATGCAAAACAACTGAAACAAGCAAATGAGCTCGCTAGCGAGCAGATCAAGAAAAGAAAACTGATTTCTCTACAAGCTGCAGCATGTTAATATTTGGCGGGGGGAAAAAATCACTTAAGATCCGTAACGTTGTTTATAAAAAAAAAAAAGTGATACAAAGGCAAAGATGCCACAATATTAGAGATACAAGAGAAATCATGTAAGATTAAATGAAAAGGCAATAATAATAAAAAGAAAGAAAATTCAGCAAGTTGGAGTACATGATGTTAGGGGTGGGCGGTATACCGGTAGACATGATTAATTGGTAGAAATTTGGCAACTGGTATACATTTTGAATTATCGTCTATATCGCGGTTACGCAAAACCGCCACCATGTGCAAAAAATGTGCACTTCATTCTTGGTGTGTAACTGTGTATCTTGGCACGGTACATCACAGTTCAAAAATGTGACTATACATCGAGGAGATTGGACAGTTTTGTATTATTATTATTATTATTTAATCTATCTGTATCCAATACGCGCAACATCCTACTTCTACGTAACGATGCCATACACATGGAAATCGCTTCAATGCACACAAGGAGCTCTAAAATGCGATTTCTAGTTGAATCTGCGACAACTGAAAGTGAAACCATGTAAGTGAATGTAATACAGGGTATAGGAGAGAGAAGCGCCTTTTTAGCCGGCAGGGATTTGATGTCGTCTTATGTGCGAGAGAAAATTAGGCTACGTTCACACAGTCAGTGTTTGACAACCGTATTTACTTACAGGTGTGAGTCTTGAAATATCTTGTTCATACAACAGTTTACAGTAGCAGTTCGAATACTGTCTGTATGAACGAACAACTGAAGTCAAGCCTGTATTCTAACAGCTGTAACCATAGTGACAGTGACTAAAGTAAATATCAAAGATGACGACGTCCATAACATTGGCATGTCTTATCACAATTGATGTCGCTTTATTAAACAAGTCCAATCGAGGCGCAAGTTCATCCATCAGATCATAATAAACCAACAACAGCTTTGAATGCTTTTTAACCGTGTGCAGATCGCAGCTTTTGTGTCATGGAAATCGGCAGCTGAATCTTCAGATGACAAGCAGCTAATATCGCCATCTACGTGAGTTAATGAAACCCCACATAAAACACATGAGACACGCGTATACAGTGCAGCGTGGCTCTCACATTAAATGATATGACTGACAACTAGTTGTCCAGTATGGTTCCGTTCACACAGCGCAGGTTTGCCGAAAATGCGGTTGTGAGTCCTGAAAATTGTGTCAGTTTGGTTGTCATGATGTTTAATGATAGTGTCATATTAATCTAGTATAGATAATGCTGAATATATATAATGATGCTATGCTATGTCAAATGTCATGTCTGATTTGATTTCATCAGCACATTTGAGTAAGGTTTTAAGTAGGGATATTATTTAACTGTATAAGCATGCACTTCCGTTAAATATGTATTTTTGAAAAGAATATTTAGATGTAATCAGAGACCATAGTATTTTAGAAAATACAGCTTTAATTTAAAATATTTAAAATGCTTGTAATCAGGGACAGTGTGTATGCAGCATATCTAACATTATTCCATATTTTTGGCAAAACTAATTATTAGCTAATATTTCCATTTGGTGTCACCATTGCCCTGTTCTAGGCTGATTTTTAATACCAGTGCATCTCTGTTGGATCATATAGCACTTTTAATAATATGATATAAGATTTTGGTTATATCGCCAATCCCTACATGATTATGACAGTCCATGTCAGATTAGAGAATTTTTAAAGGGGATGCATCAATACATGTTTACATGTTAAGAAAACCCATATGAGAAAAAAGATGAAACTGCAAATGAAATACACTTCCTCACTGCTGGAAAGGGATTTCCTCCTAAAGGTACTTCAGTGTTTAATGCCCATGGTCAAAACGGCTTTATGTGCTTTAGCGCCACCAGTTGCAGATGACATTTTTAAAATCAATAAATATTGTATTTATTGAATCATTATTATTATTTTTGTTTTAAATCCTATAAACATTTTTCACAAATTTGTGAAACTAACATGGACTCAAAGATTGCATTTCTATGAACTTGACACGTGTGTTTTAAACTAGATTTTAAGACGACTTCACTTTTTTATCACCTCATACAACCTTATTTCTCAGTGACCCACATATCATTATTTGCTAAAAAAGGCCCCCAAATAAAATATTTGAAATTAATGTCACAAAATAATATAAATAAATATAAATAAATTATCTTGGGCCTATTATAAATATTTCAGATATTCAGATTGAAATATATTGCTTAGAGCCCAACCGATATGGGATTTTTGAGACCGATACCGATTTTAGAGGGGGAAAATTCACAGATTAGTGATATGGTGGCCGATATAGTTAATTTTTGAGCTGGAATGAAAACAGACCTTTTCTATGTGGATTTTTCACAGGTTTTGCACTGATATGACTATGCAAAGGTACTCAGAAGTTACTTTCTTAAATATTTTTATCAAAGAATATTTGACATTATTATTATACATTGTCAGCAAATTCTAGAAATGAACACTGAGAAAATAAAGAATAAATAAAAATAAAATAAATAGCTAAATAAACATCAGTACTGTATGTTTAGTATCAGTCAAATGCTGATCATTAAAATAAAGAATGAATAAATACAATAAATAGCTAAATAAACATCAGTACTGTTTAGTAACAGTCAAATGCTGACCATTAAAATAAAGAATAAATAAAAATACAATAAATAGCTAAATAAACATACTAAACAGTACTGATTAGTCAAATGCTGACTATATTAATACTGCCAGTGAAACAAGAAGCATTTACACCTGCCGAGACAAGAGATAAACTGTGGCAGTGGTGTTACACCGTATTCTGCTATACAACTTCAGTGGAAAACCAGTATTTTAAATATTAAATTTTATAAATGCAACGATTGGAATTGTTCGGTTGAAGGGGGTACCAAACTGCGAATCCTGGACAAAACAGTTTGGTGAATACATGTTTACACATTAGCTTCCACTCAGCTGACAAGCAATGAAAGTAGCTATGTGGTTAGCTAGTTAGCTATAAGCTCGTTGCCACGGAGAGTAAAAGATGGACTTTCTTTACTTTCCAGCATTGTCTCATCAACTAACAACATAGTGTGAAATGAACACTCATCAGACACAATCCACCACTGCACCGTTGTCTGCTGAACTGCAAAAAGATGCTCTGATGCTTAAGTTCAGTCTGCTACATTACTTACTGCACTGACAAACTATAGCTGGCTAATATAGCAAACAGATGTGATAAACATGAGTGACATGGTTGTCAGGGACAGGGTTAACGTTATATTAGTTATATTGAAAAGGGAAAATGATGGGGTCATTGTTTATTAACTTTCCAGTATGTATTTCACAAACTAGTTAGCAATTTACCGAGAAGACACTGCTTAATTCTGCACTGTCTGCAGAACCACCGTCTGCTCAGCTCTGTAAATAGTGGAGTCGGAGCGCGCTCTGCTGGACAAACTACGTAATGACACAAATTCTTAAGCATTGTTTTCTGCATTATATGTTCTAAAAATTTATGTTTTCGGATCTGCACATATCTGTAAATATATACACCGATACCAATATATTGGTGAAAGGCTAATATCGGCCGATAATATTGGCCGACCAATATATCGGTCAGGCACTAATATTGCTTTATTGTGGCAGATGAGAAAAGCATGGATTAGATAATAGAAAAAGTGACTTTAGAAGTCAATATTATGTTTGTTTTATTCCTATATCATTGAACATCAGCCTACAGTTTAGTTTTGCAGTTGAGTACATCAATCTGTTCTGTTCTTACTGGGTGCGTTCTTGCATTTTGGAGCATCTTTCTAGTTTTCAGTGGAAAAATGCTGCGTTTTTAGGATGCTGTGTCAGGTTAGAAAGAGTTGAAACTTTGAAAATTACTTCATGATATCCCTGCATTCTGTTGTGCTTTGTCTAGCTGTTATAAACGCATCCTCTTATTCTGTGGCTGCGCTGTTTGTGAGGTTTGTTGAGGTGTGCTGACTGCCCCCTGCTGACGCAGTGTGTAGAAACACATGTACTTCATGCTTGAATTACTCCTATAGTAGTAAAGTACTTAGTTTTAGTATGGTATTTACGTACTGGTCAGGCTGCATGAATAATTGTTAACTTTTTAACATGTTATTTTATTACAGCCCTATTAAATCGACAGCCCTAGTAATAACTTGCTCTCCCTCTATCTAAAATGACTTTCCTTTTTGGCTAATGTCACCAAGCTGTCTTATTTTTCAGCCCCTCCCCTCCAACTAACTGTCACATAAAGACACAACTTTTCACAATCCAAAAAAGATAAATGATGATTATAAATGGTGAAACACTAAAATATACACTTTCCATCATACATAAAAATAAATTGAATGTATAGTCACAATGTTGAATAAATACAAGTTCATGTCCATGTTTTTTGTCACCTTCCCAAAGCCTCTTATTGCTTGTTCTAATCTGCAGTAGTGGTGCACCCATCTGGAAATTTGAGGCCGATGCCGATTTTTAAACACTGAGATCGGCCGATACCGATTTCAGATTTGTCTTTTTAAAGTGCCCTTTGATACACTTTTACAAGTTATATGCTGCAGTTATGTTTATGCCCCACAATGCAAAATTACATTCAATTTACACAAATTGTGAAATGTTAAAATTAATTTGAATAGAAAGTTACGAATAGTTCTGTTATCACTATTAAATATCAATGTGACATACTGGCAACCAGTAAACAATGCGAGAGCATCGCACACAGCAGAAATACGATCAAAAATAAGAGAAATATACAATACTACTACAAGCTCCAAAACTGCTTTAGTGAGAACTCATTAGACATTACACATTTTTAAAACAAACCAGCATAGTCATCTAAATAACAGCATGTCTGAAAGTGTAAATTCGCAAATGCTTAGTTATTTGCCAGTAACTCACCCTCCAGTGGCGGCAATGTTATGCTTCAAGGGCTGAGCAAGTGCTCATTCATAAGAGTGACAGCGTGTGATTTTGTGCATGCATCAATAAAAAAATAAAATAAATAAAAATACAAGACTGGCCCTGAATCTAGGCACGATTTAGATCAGCGGCCAACTGATCGGAGCACCCCTAATCTACAGCTCCTAAAAGTGGTCAGCTAATGCTCATAAATGTAGGAGACCAATTTTCACTTTAGGTGGATTAATGAGCCACAGGAGAATTGGTTAAATTTAGCTACATCAATGGCCATCTCTCCAAAGCTTTTCAGATCTGTCATATTCATCACAGTCTCCCAGAGCCAAGCAGCTTGGCCGAAGAGAATCGGCTCATAAATGAAATCTCTGCTAAGGAAAATGGCCTGGAAAGCAAAAATTTCCTTTCAGTGTTGGTGCATGTCTCAAAAATGACTACAGCACTAAGAAGTGTGCTTGTTTCAGTATAGAGCTTTCACGTGATTTACCAACGTGATCTCATGAGAATTCTTATGTATTCTTACATAAAGTTTGGTTCAAGCAAACATACATTATTTTACATTTGCAAAGACACTGAAACGTACAATATTTAAATATTGACAGCATCTAAACATGATCATTACGTATTAACACCTATAGAAATGTACAAATGTTTACGTGTACTGTTTGGATAGATTACTATAGAATAATTCATAGAATGAATCCGTTAATTACATTTAATGTATAATCAATGAGATGAGTATATTTAACACAGCTGACATTATAATATGATATTTTAACGGTTTCATTCAGTTCTGTGTGATTTCTGCTGCCCCATACAACGTTTTAAAGGATTATATCACTTTAACCAAGACTAAACTTTAAAATGTTCAAATGAATAAAAACTCTGTAATTGTTTAATCATTTATTAAGCATTTAATTTTAATGTTTGTTTGCCATGGGACACAAAAGGAGTTTTCAGAATATGCCAAAAAACAAAATAAACCACAAAAAGCACCATAAAACAAGAACATGAATCCATACATTTATTCTCTATAATCCTTTCTTCAGATTGACCCAAATTCAAGTCTTTTGTTCAACGCCATCCGCCGCATCCATCCGCCGCAGCACCGTCGTGCCCGCCATAACCATCAACCTGCGTTGGTTTCTTTTTCAATATTAAAAAAATTGGCAGATTGTAAGTATAAATGTAAGTTAATAGACCTGCTGCTGTCTAGTGTGTCATTATAATAATCAAACAACCATAACAAGAAAACAAGAAATCACTCACTGCTCTTGACTGGGTAATTTTAGTATCTTTAAAAAGTATTCATGTATTATAATCATGCAGTAAAGATCAGTAGTAGTTTTATGTTGAATTTCATTCTCAGAATCAGAATCAGCTTTATTGCCAAGTATGCTTACACATACAAGGAATTTGTCTTGGTGACAGGAGCTTCCAGTACACAACAATACAAAAACAGCAACAAGACTTTTAAAAAAAATTTTTTTTTTTTTTTTAAATAAATATCGAAAATAAAGTATATATAGAATACACAATAGCTATCTATCTATCTATCTATCTATCTATATATATATATATATATATATATATATATATATATATATATATATAATGTATGTATATATATAATGTATGTATATATATATATTAGGGATGTGCGCTATGACTAATTTGACTGTCATTTAAACAGAAGTTTTGTAACCGACTAGTCTAAAGAGAAACCAACCTTCAGAAAACAGTAAAAAAAAAAAAAAAAATTGTTTATGCGATGCATTTAAAATACTTAAATCTATTCCAAATCCGAAGCTAAATTCCACTAAAAAGGGGCATTTATCTGCGACGTGCTCGCCTTGAATTATGATCATTGTACATTAAATATAGAACATGACATGCATTCACTGAATCAACATTAGTGAATATTTAACAGGCATATTTCTTGAAAACAATTGAATGAATAGTGCAGGATCAATTGAACAACCCTAAAAGCCTGTTCTAAATGGAAATCACCAAGTAAAAGTTACTTAACATATTAAAACAGTCAGGACATTGTTGAAAATAATTAACAGGTAGTCTAAGCCAAATCTATGAGAGAAAACAAATGCGCTGAAAAGTTGCGTGTATTTCACGATGTGCAGTCATGCATTAGCCATTGATCTAATATGACAGCTGTTCATTAAAGAACGTTAACCAATAACAGTTACGATGTAAAAAAAAAAGTAGCTATAGAATAGAAAAAATAGGCCTGTGATGTAGTCTACAATAAACCTAAAGTATTCTAAACATGACGTGCACACAGAATCAAAGATAGTTTAACACGTTAAGCTGTTGGCACCTCATTGAAAATAGCCTTATTAATCAGCAAATTAAAAAATTGCATACCTAGTCTAAAACAGTCATTTTCTAGGCTACTTACTCAAAAGCATAATTTTTTGATGAGCAAAATTAACACGTCAACATGGTCCGGTGAAAGACGGGACTTGATTCACCCGAGGTGGCTATCCTGCGCTTGAAAAAGCCCGAACAGCAGAAAAATAACATACAAGCATGCACAGATTTAAAGAAGACTCAAATGTGAAAACATGCGTAGGGACTTTCAAACGTTTGGAAAGCCGATTCCCGCACCACCACCGAAGTGTTTTCATAACTACTTTGCTGAGTTTGCTTGTCTACTTTGCTGGAGTTCGTAAGAGGATATTTTTCGGCGTGCACCGCGAGTGAAGGAAGAAGCTCGTGCAGCATGAGGTGAAATTAAACTCTGTATCTGCTCCAGATATCCTCTTTTTTTAAATAATATTTATATTATTATTTCTATTTAAAATATGTAACATTAATATGAGTGCAGCCTCTGTAAAAATATAAAGCCAAAGGTACATGTGTAAAAATGATGATCAGTTTAATGGGGGGAAATATTAACTGACTAGTAATTCCAGTGTCGACTAGCAGCATCAGAACCGTTTAGTCGACTAGTCTCATACATCCCTAACATATATATATATATATATATATGTATATAATCACACACACACACATACACATACATAGTGCAAATCTAAATACAAATCTGTTATATACAATGCAAGGGAATGTAATGGCAGAAGAGGTTGGATGTGTTGGATAATATAAAAAGACTAAGCTGTGTATTGCACATTAATTATTGCTCAGTGGGGCAGTTTTAACTGTTCATGAGATGGATAGCCTGAGGGAAAAATCTGTTCCTGTGCCTGACGGTTCT
The DNA here is from genome assembly GCF_019703515.2 of Myxocyprinus asiaticus. Lineage (NCBI taxonomy): Eukaryota > Metazoa > Chordata > Actinopteri > Cypriniformes > Catostomidae > Myxocyprinus > Myxocyprinus asiaticus. The sequence continues at coordinate 4,728,824 of NC_059387.1, forward strand.
GGTGCTCAGAGCTCTGAAGTGTTGGCCAGAAGGCAACGGTTCAAAAAGGTAGTGGGCAGGGTGAGTAGGGTCCAGAGTGATTTTTCCAGCCTTTTTCCTCACTCTGGAAGTGTACAGTTCTTGAAGGGAGGACAGGGGGCAACCAGTAATCCTCTCAGCAGTCTGAATTGTCCTTTGTAGTCTTCTGATATCCGATTTCGTAGCTGAACCAAACCAGACAGATATTGAAGTGCAGAGGACAGACTCAATGACTGCTGAGTAGAACTGTATCAGCAGCACCTGTGGCAGGTTGAATTTCCTCAACTGGCAAAGGAACTACAAACTCTGCTGGGCCTTTTTCACACTGGAGTCAATGTGGGTCTCCCACTTCAGGTCCTGTGAGATGGTAGTGCCCAGGAACCTGAATGACTCCACTGCTGCCACAGTGCTGTTTAGAATGGTGAGGGGGGACAGTGTTGGGGTGTTCCTCCTAAAGTCCACAATCATCTCCACCGTTTTGAGCGTGTTCAGCTCAAGGTTGTCTTGACTGCACCAGACAGCCAGCTTTTTAACCTCCCTTCTGTATACCGACTCGTCGTCATCTCGGATGAGACCGATGACAGTGGTGTCATCTGCAAACTTCAGGAGCTAGACAGAGGGGTCCTTGGCGATGCAGTCGTTGGTGTAGAGGGAGAAGAGTAGTGGGGAGAGCACACATCCCTGGGGGTCACCAGTGCTGATTGTACAGGTGCTGGAAGTGAATTTCCCCATCTCACAAGCTGCCGCCTGTCCATCAGAAAGCTGGTAATCCACTGACAGATAGACATGGGAACAGAGAGTTGGTGTAATTTATTCTGGAGTATAGCTGGGATGATGGTGTTGAAAGCCAAACTGAAGTCCACAAAAAGGATCCTTGCATATGTCCCTGGTCTGTCCAGATGTTGCAGGATTTGATGCAATCCCATGTTGACTGCATCATCCACAGACCTGTTTGCTCGATAAGCAAATTGAAGGGGATCAAGAATGGGTCCAGTGATGTCCTTCAGGTGGGCCAACACCAGTCTCTCAAATGATTTCATGACCACAGACGTCAGGGCGACAGGTCTGTAGTCATTAAGTCCTGTGATTTTTGGTTTCTTTGGGATGGGGATGATAGTGGAGCATTTGAAGCAGCATGGGACTTCACACTGCTCCAGTGATCTATTGAAGAGCTGTGTGAAGATGGGGATCAGCTGGTTATCACAGGATCTAAGACATGCAGGTGAAACGCCATCTGGGCCCTGTGCTTTCCTTATCCTTTGTTTTCGAAAGTCACGGCACACATCATCTTCACAGATCTTAAGTGCAGGTTGAGTAGCAGGAGGGGGGAGGAGGGGGGTTGAAGGAGGTGTTGGTGTTTGTGTGAAGTGAAGGTCAGAGCGGGTGTGGTTTGTGAGATTGGGCCTTTCAAATCTACAGTAGAACACATTCAGGTCGTCAGCCAGTTGTTGGTCCACCACAGGGTTGGGGGTAGGAGTCCTGTAATTTGTAAGTTGTTTCATGCCACTCCACACTGATGCAGGGTCATTAGCTGAAAAAAATGTTTCAGCTTCTCAGAGTATCTTCTTTTAGCCACTCTGATTTCCTTGTTCAGTGTGTCCCTGGCCTGATTGTACAAGACTTTATCCCCACCCCTGTAAGCATCCTCTTTGGCCTGACGAAGCTCCTTGAATTCTGCTGCAAGCCACGGTTTGTTGTTGTTAAATGTTAAATAAGTCCTAGTAGGGATGCACATATCCTCACAGAAACTGATATATGATGCCACAGTATCTTTGAACTCGTCCAGATTGGTGTCTGCAGCCACAAAACACTCCAATCAGTGCAGTCAGAGCAGGCTTGTAGTTCCAGCTCTGCTTCATTGGTCCATCTCGTGACAGACCTTACTACAGACTTAGCAGATTTTAGTTTCTGTCTGTAGTTTGGAAGAAGTTGAACCAGACAGTGATCAGAGAGTCCCAGAGCTGCTCTAGGGACTGAGCGATATGCATCCTTTATTGTTGTGTAACAATGATCCAGTATGTTCCTGTCTCTGGTGGGGTATGTAATGTGTTGTTTGTATTTGGGCAGTTCACGTGTGAGGTTTGCGTTAAAATCCCCAAGAATAATAATAACTGAGTCTGGGTATTGTTTTTCTGTGTCTGTGATCTGATCAGCCAGCTGTTGCAGCACGGCATTCAAACACGCGTTTGGCGCGATGTAAACACTCACCAGAATAAACGAGGAAAACTCTCGCAGCGAGTAGAAAGGCTTACAGTTAATAAAGAGCACTTCGAAATTAGGACAGCACATCTTTAACGTTGTTAGATATGTACACCAACTTTCATTGATGTAAAACATGTTCCTCCTCCCTCTCGTTTTCCCCGTTAACTCCGCAATGTGATCCGCTCTGAACAGCTGGAAGCCCGGCAGATGTGAAGCTGTGAAGCACAAGGCAGCAGAGGTTGAAAAGTCCTTGTTTGTGTGAGGAGATGTAGTTCGTCCGTTTTGTTAGGAAGAGAGCGGAAATTTGCTAGATGAATACTCGGCAGCGCTGTTTGAAAGCCGCGCCGACGGAGCTTGACCAGCGCGCCTGCTCGTCTCCCTCGCCTGCACGTCTACCTCACCTGCATCTCTTGAACAGCACAGCCGCGCCTCCAACCAAAATGTCCAGCAAAATGTCTGAATATTCAAAAACCAGGAAAAGATTGACTGGTATATGCTGTGTAATGTTCAGCAGTTCGTCTCTGGTAAAACTGACTGGAAAAAGATTACTAAACACAGGACAAACAAACAAAAACTACAAAACAATAGGAGCGCTCCACACCAAGGTGGCCATCCGCGGCGCCATCATGATGTAAAAAAAATGTTTACTTGAATACTTGATAGCCTACTGCTGTTAAAAACGTTTAAAGCTGTTAAAAAGAGCACTGAATTTTTTTTTAATTTATATTTTCCGTTCTATTATTTTTAATCTATTTCTATTCATTGCTGTTTTTATTGTTATTTTATTACTGTCTGTTTACTAGTCTTGAATAATTACTTAAGAACTTGAAACCATTCTTCCCTAATTAACATATTAGTTAGTGTTATTATTTGTTGTGGTTTTGAAGCTGGTATTGAGAATAGTCTAATTTCACTACCGACTACTGAAATGTTGCTATTGTGATAATGTGTAGTCTTTATTGTACATGGTAGATCTTGCTGCAATAACATGATGAAAAAGTAGATCTCATTCCATAGAAGTGTGAGCACCCCTGCTGTTAATGATGATGATGGAGGCTTTCCTTTATTTGACTACCATACGTGACATAAAATAATTATCATATGACAATAGACTCCTCCCCTACCCAGTGCAGTTTACATTTCTGTTGCAGAGAATTGAGTTGATTGCATTCCTGCACACTATTAGGTTGGGCATCGGTCATACTTTTAGAGAAATATACAACATAAACTTTAACATGTTACTTGATGCTTGTAATTTAAATGTCCTTTTTTCTCTCCGGACAAGTATCTTTATCTCGGACAATTGAATGACCACTTAACATGTCCGGAGGATAAGCACATGACAATGCTTAATGTTGAGCCCTGTACTGATTACTGTAATTGGTAGCTGAGTTATATATTACTGTAAAATATTTAATTGTACAGTAACTAGCTGTAAATATCCCTTCCATTATTTTTTATATTTTATTGTTATTATAGACAATTTATTAATAATAAAGAAAACACTTTTTTTTTTTATTTATTGGAGCAGGACAAGAACAAGGGAACTGGATCATGACATACAGTAAAACATTAAAGCGATAGTTCACCTAAAAATGAAAATTCTCTCATCATTTATTCACCCTCATGTATCCCAGATGTGTATGACTTTCTTTCTTTTGCAGAACACAAATGAAGATTTTTAGAAGGATATTTCAGCTCTTTAGGTTCATATAATATAAGTGAATGGTAGCTCCAAAAATCACAATCACAAGGCAGTATAAAAGTAATCCATAAGACTCCAGTGGTTAAATCCATGTCTTCAGCAGCTATATTATAGGTGTGGGTGAGAAACTTTTCCTTTTTTTTTTTTGAAATCTCCACCTTTGACCAACCCCAACCAGTAGGTGGTGCACAAAGAATGTGAACCACCAAAAAACAAAAGAAGATGAATCTAGAAGTGAAAGTTGAGATTTAACCACTGGAGTCGTATGAATTACTTTTGTTTCTTTATGTGATTTTTGGAGCTACAAAATTCTGGTCACCATTCACTTGCATTGTATGGCCCTACAGAGCTGAAATATTCTTCTAAAAATCTTTGTGTGTGTTCTGCTGAAGAAAGAAAGTCATACACATCATTTTTGGGTGAACTATCCCTATAAGTAAAAGACTACACGACATATACAGCAATTAAAAAGGTAACAAGGATAAAAATGTACAAATTGAAGGAGAAGTCGTCATCAGTCAGTGCAGGGCCACCAGAATCAAATGAACACTGAAAGAAAATAATATTTGATCAGTGTTAATGTTAAGTCATGAAGTCATCACATAAAAAACTCCTAAAAATTTACATTAACTGTGTGGCCGTTCACATAAGATGCGTTCTTCTGCCCAAAACAGCAAGATGGAGTGCAACGCAATAGTGAACACATGGGTCTCATTTAACATTAACGCAACTATCACTACGCAAGAAAAAGCAGCGAAAAGAGGGCCTCGCGACGCATTTTGAAGCATTGAACCACTTTCAACTGACGATCCTTCTTAAAAACGCAACCCTCACAAAGCAAGAAAAAAAAATACAGCGAGATGCGACGCAATGACTAAAAACATACCAACACTTAAAAATAAGGCAGATGGAAAACAAGAACGCGTCCTCTGTGAACAGCCCCAAAGTAAACTTTATCCTTTCAATAACATTAGAGTTTTCTTATTTCTTTATAAACATTTCTCTTGAATTATCATCATATTACTACTTGTACTTAATTTGATGTTTTTCACTCGGATTCCTTAGGACTCTGCTCTGCTCAAATGCAGCTTTCCCTCAGACAGGTGCACAAGGCGTCGGGGTTGTTTCTGAGGTAAAGTTCACCTTCCCCTGTCGGGGGTGGAGGGAGGCCAAGAGAGAGACAAAGCCAACATTACAGTTCATTATCATTACAAATATACAGTTTATCTTACTACCAATACCAAATGTTAGAATTTAGAATATTATAGAGGCAAGTTTCATCGTTAAACTTACCTGCAGTTGTCTCTGTGTGTACTCCATAATAAAAGCTGACGGTGGAGGTGCTGATGGCACATTTTTTTCTCTAGAAATGCTCTGAGATCAAACGGAGTCTGCCTATGTCCGTGTTAATGCAAATAATTACCAGGATTTATGAAAAAAAAAAAAAGAGAATGAACACAGAAAGATGTAAACCCCTCAAGAAAAGACGTGGGTTTCGCGCCGATATACATCTGCAATAATTTGCTGTATTTAGTTACACTTTTTATCTAATTTATACAGTAACAAAGTAATTTACTGTTATTAATGAGTGATGTCACAGAAATTATCCATGATGCAATGCATATTGCAGTTAAATACTGTATGATTATACTATAGTAATTTACTGGTCATTTTACAGTTATTTATCCTATAAACAACAGTAAGGGTTAACAATGTGTTTTATATGCTTAATAAATAGTTATGGTTAGGTGTAGGTGTGGGATTAGCTACTGTACATTAATTTACATTTTACATGTTTTTATATTGTTGAAATGTGGTTATGTTTAGAGGTTGTGGTAGGGTTAAGGGATCTAAAATATCTATAAAACAGTAAAAATGTACAAATATATTTATAATTGTTTTGTGTATTCAAATATACTTGTAATGTATTTGTCAATATTGTACATTTCTAAAGCTGTAAATACATAAAACATTTTATGTTTTAGATGCCTTCAAACGTCCATATTGTACGTTTTAGTGACTATTCAAATGTACAAACGTAAGTTTAATTGTTACAAATATTAACGTACAAATAGCTACATATATTATTGAGATCAGGGTAGATTTACTGATGGCTAGAATGACAGTCACACTTTCTGCAGTGACACTTGCAATCATTTTTTCCCCCCATGGAACATAAAAGGTGATTTCTTTTTTTTAAGAATGCTCACACTGCTCTTCTCCATAGTGACCACATCTGTCAAGCTCCAAAAAGGACAAATACACCACAGAGAAAAAAATACAATAAAAAAAGCATACAGGCTTACATGAGAGTAAGTAAATAATGGCAGAATTTTCAATTTATTGGCGGACTACTCCTTCAATGTCAAGTCCATCACTCAAGCTTGTGCTGTTTCAAGTTTCAAGTTGCTGTTTTGTCACATTAGTCTCAGTGAGAAGTTACTCACACTAGTGTCTGGTGAAGGATTGACTTGCCCTAGCATGCTCAGTTTACCGTGATCTACCAGCGTTACCTGGAATGAAGTCTGCGTTTAGTAGCGCCGGGTATAATGTGGTAGCAGTCACCGAATGGATGGTATAGTTCTTCAGTGTTTAACGCAGCATTTCTGGTCCATTGAATTTAATCCATTTAAATAGGCAATGCGTTATTTAAATGCATTATGGCAATGCCAGTTTAAATAGAAAGTAGGATTTTAATGCTATTGGCTTGCTTTATAAATGTTGGCAAATTATTATTATAATTTTTTTAATAATGGGGAGTTTACATCATCAGTACAGTATTATTCATGATTTTATTCATGGGTTGATTTACAGACTGCCCCCATAACAGCTTCCCATAATTTCTCATGTGATAAAGTCCATAATCTGATTATGAATGCATTAACTTAGTATGTGAGTGTTTGCGTATGTTATTGTCAGCCTACTTTACAATATCAATATCTTGTTCATGGATCAGATTTATAAAATACAACAGATGGATATACTATTAATGTTCTAATCATTCATTTCTAATCATTTACTGCTATTATATATGATATCAGTCCTTAGAGGCTCAGCTTTTGAAGACCCAATGAAAATAAAATTGAGGTAAAAAAGACTTTTGTGGCTGTTAGGCCATGGCAGTTACATTTTGTGTGAGTGGTTCACCCAGAAATGATAATTCAGCCATTATTACTCATTCTCATGTTGCTCCAAACCCACATGACTTTCTTTCTTCTGTAAAAAAAAAAATATTCACATGGCTTTTGACTAACAAAAAGTGACTCTGAACTGTCAAGTTCCTAAAAGCACCAACAAACAACAGTAGCTTAAACAAACAGATGATGTGACTCATGCACTATATTCCAAGCCATAAGATGGGGGTCCCTTGGTGTTTTTAATTGCATGTCGGTCTCGCAGTCTTTTTTATCATTCCATTTTGGTAGGCCTCTCACCTCGGGCCTTAGGGCGGCTGCCCATCCTGCCCTCCATGTAGTTATGCAACTGGATCAGATCAATGTATTGGTCTAAATTCACTTTTAGCAGATAAACACATTTATAATGTACAGACTTTCTCTTCTTGAGAAAAAAAAAAAATGAAATACCAAAATATATTGTCAACACATCTTGCACTAGATGTTTTTTTATCAAAATGTGCAAGAACCGGTTCTCAGTTCCCAACACTAATTGCCAGGGCATTGCTTTGTGGTTTAGGGCTCGGGCCCTTCTTCAGTGTCAGTCAGTGGGATAAAAAAAAATTCTGTTTTATCATCGGACAAGCAAAAAGTTTCTCTACAAACCTGTATGATTTGAGGTGTCATTCATGACTGCAGCACAAACGATGCAGGACAAATTACTAGAAATGTCATAAAATATCGATATGTTGATTATTGATCGGCACGTTATTTCTTCAACACATTTTTAAGGCTTCGATATTATTAACATTGTTGCTGACATTTTAATTAGAAGCCTAATTTGTGTGCTTTCCTATTCACTGTCAATTAGGCTCCTGTTTAATGTAGTCTGGTGTAATAGCTTTGAGAGACCACAAATGTCACTTCAGAAGACATTAATTAATCCACTGGAGTCTTATGGATTACTTCTATGTTTCCTTTATGTGCTTTTTGGAGTTAAAAAAATATGGCACCCATTGACTTGCATTGTATGGACACATAGAGCTGAAATATTCTTCTAAAAATCCTCATTGTGTTCTGATGAAAGTCGTACACTGGGATGGCATGAGGGTGAGTAAATGATGAGAGAATTTTCATTTTTGGGTGAACTAATCCTTTAAATATTAATTAGGCCATTTCCTGTAAAATACAATCACCACTGGGCCTCTTCTATTAAAATGAATGTAAGAAACCCAACGGTCAATGGATGTGGAAAGGAAGTCCAGCCCTACAGGTAAAAAAAAACAATCATCTTTTAGATACAGACATCGCCCGTCAATCAACTCAGAATGCACATGCGCATTAGCTATACAAGCGGGAAAATTGCGTTTTTAGCATAATATGAGCTAAAGAATCACAATTTATAATATCCTTATTGTTAGCCAAGTAGTGTATTAATTTTCAAAGTGTAGTATCGTCCGAAAAGGAACACTTGACGTTTTAATCCTACACGGAAGCGTTCGCCATTTAACAGCTGACGGAAGTGGCGTTTCAAGCGCACGCGATGTGTTGCTGCTAGCTTTAGTGCATTAGCCAACAATAGTTCAACACTTGCATCTGAAATAATGTACATATACATACAGCGTGGTGTGATGGTAAAGCATTCAGCTCACATTTGTAAGGCACTGTCTTTTTTACTGAAAGCTTTTCTAGTTTACAAATTTACAACTGTTTTCTCAGACCAGCAGCGCAGCCAGATAACGCTGCCCCTTCCAGTACGAGTGCATGAAGTGTCCAACTTTCCACATTCTGTTTTGATGGTTGAAAAAGTGCATCATCCGGGTACTCGTAATACACTTTGTTGCATTTTCATTGTAAACATACTACTTGCATTACTTGCACTACAAAATGACGTAGAATAGTGCAGAAGTGTGCAGTATGGGACACCTAATATGGGCATATATATTCATTTTTTGAAACTCCTTTTATGGCAAAAACATGGTTACTTTCCATAGTTACTACAATATTACAAAAAAAAGTACTGCCCTGTCCTCGTAGAAATTAGTGTATTTTAAAAACAAAACAAAAAACAATTGAATTCACATGGTAAAACATCCAATAATGTGTTTTTGTAGTGCTTTCACAAGGCTCCAGACTGCGACTAAGTGGTTGCATTTTGCGACCATTTTTCCTTACAGTGCGATTAAACTTTGCAAGAGGTCGCACTGGTGCAACTACTGTACAAAGTTGGTCGACTCTCTGATTATGCGCTTTTGTTTTTAGTTGCGTATGTGAAATATCAAATGGCAAACGTTCCAAAAACGAAATGAAACTGCTCTACCTGGATCAGTCACAGTGGCTCAATGGACAGATCAGCACAGAGCACATGTGATTACATGTGGACCGGTTTCGAGCTCTCAGCTGTGCAGATCTTCATAAACAGTGCTGCGAGAAGCGCGGGCTTGGTCGCACTTTCAGCATTGATTTATTTGTTTTAAATCTCTATGAAAACCCCTAATGTGTCGGTGATTAAACTAGTTTAAAAAAAAGGCTTTGTCTTCAGATGACTGTATTTTAATCAGTAAGATCCTGATGAAAGGAAACCTTGAAAGAACTTCTAGCTCATTCCTGCTGTCAGAGTATTTTAATTTAGCCCAACATAAAAAAGGTGTTAACGTTTTACAGCTTACATTTGTAATATCAGTAAATTGACAAAATTTCAAAATCAATGCTTTACTGTTAAGTGGGCATTTCATTGGGGAAAAAATTGCATTTTTATTGGAAATGTACTTATTTTTAATATTATTCATTTTTGTCCATATAATTTTCATTATATAGATAAGAACACAAATGTCCATATGCAGCTTTCAGTTAGTAAATAAATTACGTTCAATAAAAACATATGTGGCTCCGCTTTCTGGTGTCATTTTAGTGTAGGAAAAAAGCTGTAAAAACGCTTGGTGACAGAATCACTTTGGATGAAAATCAGCATTTGTGATGATTTGCAGCTGTGTGTGATGAAAATGTTCAGATCAGCTTGATGTCTTGTCAGTCCTTTAGTAAAAGAAGCTCATCGGTTACTTAATGGGAACACAAGACCCAGCCTCAGCGACAGAACGATTTTTTTTCTAACCATTTTGATAAGCTTTTCCGTTGCTTGAATCATTGACTCAGCAGGGTGTCCCGATGGTCAAGTGATTAATGACCTCCTGCTAAGAGATTTTAATGCGCACTTCATCTCCCTCCGATTGGCCGACGATTATGTTAATGAAGCTGAAACCTGAAAATCACTGGAAAAATCTGCAAGCTGGGCACCGGCTTAAGGGTGAATAGAATTTACACATCACTCCTATTTGTTTTTTCGTTAGCATTTTTTTTTCTCCCCACTCTAAGTCCTTGTGGTGGCGTAGTGACTCACCCCAATCTGGGTGTCGGAGGACGAATCTCAGTTGCCTCCACGTCTGAGACCGTCAATCCATGCATCTTATCACGTGGCTTGTTGAGCGCATTACCACAGAGACCTAGTGCGTGTGGAGGCTTCACGCTATTCTCCGCGGCATCCACAGCAACTCACCATGTGACCCACAGAGAGCGAGAACCACATTATAGTGACCACAAGGAGGTTACCCCATGTGACTCTACCCTCCCTAGCAACCGGGCCAATTTGGTTGCTTAGGAGACCTGGCTGGAGATTTGTTAGCATTTTCCATACTTTCCCAACTTTTTCAGAATTGAGTTGTAAAAGAAATTCTCTCTCAGCAAATGCTGTTAATTAGACAGGAAACCTTCTAGTTTTATACATTACGAAAAATTGTTTTTCATCATTTCGGTCACAGTTTACCATTATCTTTTAAAGGTGCACAAATTCCATGTATTCCATCAATCTATATGATGTCTTGAAATTGCATATATTTTATTGCACATATACACTATTATTTTTTGTACTTTATTATGTACACCACCTTATTCATACAATTATCTAATCATCCAGTCCTGTGGCAGCAGTGCATAAAATCATGCAAATATGGGTCAGGAGCTTCAGTTAATGTACGCATTAACCATCAGAATGGGAAAAATTGTGATCTCTACCGTGGCATAATTTTTGGTGCTAGATGGGCTGGTTTGAGTATTTCTGTGACAGCTGATCTCCTGGGATTTTCACACACAACAGTCTCTAGAATTTACTCCAAATGGTGGCAAAAACAAAAAACATCCAGTGAGCGGCAGTTCTGCAGATGGAAATGCCTTGTTGATGAGAGAGGTCAACAGAGAATGGCCAGACTGGTTTGAGCTGACAGAAAGGCTATGATAACTCAGATAACCCTTCTGTACAATTATTATCAGAAGAAGAACATCTCAGAATGCACAACACATTGAGGCGGATGGGCTACAACAGCAGAAGACCATGTTGGGTTCCACTTCTGTCAGTCAAGAACTGAAAGCTGAGGCTGCAGTGGGCACAGGATCACCAATACTGGACAGCCAAATTTCATAATCATGACAGCCCTATTTACATTGAAATGTAGATCATCTGCTTAAACTGTCTCTTTAAGAATAGCGGCAGTTTAGCAAGCATCTCTCAGAAGTGATTTGGTTGAGCGGATATTAAGGAGAGTTGAGTTGAATTACTTCTTTACCGCATCCGTGCTATGTGTGATTTTAAAATTAAATGTTAATTTTATTTTATTTTTTATCAACAGCTGACTGTAAAGCAAGTGTATTATTGTTAATGAATAAGATTACTATAAGAAGAAAACTAGCAATTTAAAAATAAAATAAAAAAATGGTTGTTTACAAAAATCTAAACAAAGCGAAAACTAAAGTGAAACCGTAAATGTGCACTACAATATTAACAAAAAAAAAACAACAACAACAGAATCATGGAAAAAATTACTTTAGTTTTCATATTTTTAATAATTGTTGAGTGATCTGATTTAAATGGTCTCTCAAGCCTGATTTCTTATGGTTTCCTCATAAAAAAAAATTATAAAAAAAGAGCATCTGTCTGATCAACATGTAAATACAACAGTTCACCTGCATGCTTGATGTTTAGAGGCATGTAAATTTAGGGGAGGCGCTCTGGATGACAACAAAATAAACATATAGCATGTGAGAAACCCCTGATGGCAAATAATGGCGCTGCCGTCTCGGAAGACATTTGAGCATGAAAGAAATAGAGCGTCATTTAGTTGACCTCAAACAAAACTTCTGAATATATTTAATTCCTTGAACTTTGTAAACCCGGGCTAAAACCGACTACTTGTGCTCTGTTGCTGACCGTCTCTCATAAGACCCGTGTGATTCCAGTCCATGTTGCTGAAAAATGCTTAGGACATGTCAGAGGAATTTCACCAAAATGTGTCGGCAATGGAACATTTAGAGCACATTTTATTCATGTCAGCAAGTGCTGCAGTATAATGTGTTGTTGAGAATATGACAAATAAAACTTTTAACAAACTTTTGTGGTATTATTTTGAGCATGAGTAGTTTCTGATTGTGTCATCACAGGTAGATAATATTGATAACATTGTTAATATTGTCCTTTATTCTAACATTATTAAATGCATTAGATATCATTAATTAACCAAGAACAATATTAAACATGCAATATTTTCATAGCATTAATCTTGGGCAATGTTCATTTTTAAATTTACATTTGTTCATTATAGTGCATGTCAGTTCATAATGCATTAAAGCAAAATCACATTTGCAATTGTGCTGTATGTAATCACAGCAGTGCTGATTTAGGGCCATACGGCAAAAATTGCGAGTGTGATATTGCTTTTATCCAACAGTTCAAAGAACAAGTAAATAAAAAATTAAAAAAGATAAACTATCACAATAAAGACTGTCACAATAAAAGCACATTTTTGCATGGAACTACTTTCTTACGCCATGGATCAGAATCTGCTGTTGTTAGTTCAAAAGATGCGCAATAACCTTCGTTACTAGTTCAAAAATTTCACTTAAGAACAAGGAACAACTGCTTAGGCTGTTTCTTATAAGTCATTTGAGAAACAGGGATATATGTGTGTGTGTGTGTGTGTGTATGTTTGAGAGAGAGAGAGAGACAGGTAGAGAGAGATTGAGCATGTGTGATTACCTGAGTCTGTCATGACTCCCAAGCATTAATATAGTGTTAGTCAGCTTGCTGAAGATAATGGAAATTATGGTCAAATACATCCTATTTCCTCTGCGTAAAAATAGCCAGTCGAGGAGAGGTCCCCTGTGAGTATTTCACAGTAGCCGTTGAGCAAGAGCAATTCACTATAGAAAACATTCTCTCATCCGCCATGTTGATTACATCTCCTTCCAACTCAAAAACTCTGGTATCAGATAAGCGCCCTGAGTATGTGTGATTACTCCATCAGATGTGTTTCTCAGCTGTGATAAACTTTAATGCTGAAGCTGTTCCCAGGTGTAGTAGTAATCCGAGCGATCATGGAGTGAGAGACAATGCCTATGACTTCAAAGAAATCGCTCGCTGACTGACTCGATGCACATCAAACTTAACTGGCTCATAACATATAAAAATGGTCTTTTGTCGCCACCTGCCAGAGATGGGGGCTCAAGTTAGAGACTCGGACTCGAGTTGTGCTTGTCACATTTTAATAGACTCCAGACTCGACCTAAAATGACTTCAGACTTGACTTGACACAAATGACTCGTGTTTCAAAAATGTCTCAAGTCTTTTAACCTTAACTAAGGAAGAATTTGTGTTTTATTTGTATGGTTTATTTGCTACACATTTCCCCATGTGTCATGATCGATCGGACTCTTATCATAGAATTGATGTCTGTATTTCCGCATAAACCCTGAAATATGATGAGTCTCATTAAATATAAAACACTGTGCTCACATTTGGTTGTGCCCTCAGAAGCAGAAACTTCAGGAAGAACACATTCTCAAAGGTTAGTCACATTAATTAACACACAAAGCTAGCTAATATTGTACTGTCGAAAACATTGGGTAGTGTAGCTACATAGCTCATTAGGATTGCCGACACTGACCAGAGGTTGTGTCAATTTAAACCTAGCGCTTTTATTAATGTTTTCGTAGTATATGTGCTGCCTCTCCTCCCCTCTCTCTGTCTGTGTGTGTGTGAGAAAGAGAGAGATTTGTCCCGTATTTTAGCGTCTTGCGATCAGCATGCGTCCAGTTTTTTGTGGACTAAAAACAGCTGGCAAATTTTTGTCAAAATTATACCTAATGATATGGCTGGGCAATAAATCGATATCGATATTTATAAAAAAAAAAAAATATTTAAAAAATTATATCGATGATAAACTGATGATAAATGATACATGATTTGAATACACAAATAGTATAATATATAATTGTATCTATGATATATAATTAGGGATGGGACGATATATGAAATTTCGATATTACGCAAACCAAAAAAATTATGAATCATATCGAGGAAAAACTAAATATTTCGAAATTTGCATCATTGTTTTCTGTCCATGTGATCATAAATGAAATAACACGTCAAAAATTAATCTCTCCATCAATTGATTTTACCCCCACTGGGCTTTTTTTACCCCCACTGGGCTGTTTACAGGGTTCACACAAGGTCCCTGAAGTGCATTAAGTGCTCGAGTGTAGCTTTTAGAAATGTAAGTACTGGAATACCTGGAAAATTGCTTTTGTTGAAAAGTGCTTGAGATTAAAACGGACCATTTCTTCCGTGTAATGTGTCCGTCAAAGATGAGAGCCACACATTTCATTGAATAATGCGTCTTTAAATATCCTTTCTGTTCTTTACAATCAGAAAAAGTAAAAAGAAATATTAATTTTAATCACAAATAGCACATATGTGCTAAAAAAACTGAGACCTCTCTCGTTAATAAATGAACCGGAACACCTGTGCATATACTATATACTATATGTGCAGTTGAAGTAAGAAATTTACATACACCTTAGCCAAATACATTTAACCCTCAGGGGTCGATGGACACGCCAGCGCATCCTGCTGGATTTTTTCCTCATAACAGTGGAAACAACTTATAATTCTCTGTCATTTTTGGGCATAGAGATAAGTGTAAGACATCATTAGAGACTATAAAGGGTCTACTTTTATTTGTGTACACTCACAATAACAACAAAACTGCTATGTAATCTGTATGAAACAAAGCGATGTACAGTTTCTCCTGGCTCAGTTAATTATTGCTAATGTGATCCCACCCACACGCAGATGGCGCTATTCATACGGTAATGTGCTGAGGCGATCAATGCAAATGGTAAATGCCCCCGAGGCAAGTTTTATATATACAGGTGCATCTCAATAAATTAGAATGTCGTGGAAAAGTTCATTTATTTCAGTAATTCAACTCAAATTGTGAAACTCGTGTATTAAATAAATTCAATGCACACAGACTGAAGTAGTTTAAGTCTTTGGTTCTTTTAATTGTGATGATTTTGGGCTCACATTTAACAAAGACCCACCAATTCACTATCTCAAAAAATTAGAATATGGTGACATGCCAATCAGCTAATCAACTCAAAACACCTGCAAAGGTTTCCTGAGCCTTCAAAATGGTCTCTCAGTTTGGTTCACTAGGCTACACAATCATGGGGAAGACTGCTGATCTGACAGTTGTCCAGAAGACAATCATTGACACCCTTCACAAGGAGGGTAAGCCACAAACATTCATTGCCAAAGAAGCTGGCTGTTCACAGAGTGCTGTATCCAAGCCTGTTAACAGAAAGTTGAGTGGAAGGAAAAAGTGTGGAAGAAAAAGATGCACAACCAACCAAGAGAACCGCAGCCTTATGATTGTCAAGCAAAATCGATTCAAGAATTTGGGTGAACTTCATAAGGAATGGACTGAGGCTGGGGTCAAGGCATCAAGAGCCACCACACACAGACATGTCAAGGAATTTGGCTACAGTTGTCATATTCCTTTTGTTAAGCCACTCCTGAACCACAGACAACGTCAGAGGCGTCTTACCTGGGCTAAGGAGAAGAAGAACTGGACTGTTGCCCAGTGGTCCAAAGTCCTATTTTCAGATGAGAGCAAGTTTTGTATTTCATTTGGAAACCAAGGTCCTAGAGTCTGGAGGAATGGTGGAGAAGCTCATAGCCCAAGTTGCTTGAAGTCCAGTGTTAAGTTTCCACAGTCTGTGATGATTTGGGGTGCAATGTCATCTGCTGGTGTTGGTCCATTGTGTTTTTTGAAAACCAAAGTCACTGCACCCGTTTACCAATACATTTTGGAGCACTTCATGCTTCCTTCTGCTGACCAGCTTTTTAAAGATGCTGATTTCACTTTCCAGCAGGATTTGGCACCTGCCCACACTGCCAAAAGCAGCAAAAGTTGGTTAAATGACACCGATGGTGTTGGTGTGCTTGACTGGCCAGCAAACTCACCAGACCTGAACCCCATAGAGAATCTATGGGGTATTGTCAAGAGGAAAATGAGAAACAAGAGACCAAAAAATGCAGATGAGCTGAAGGCCACTGTCAAAGAAAACTGGGCTTCCATACCACCTCAGCAGTGCCACAAACTGATCACCTCCATGCCACGCTGAATTGAGGCAGTAATTAAAGCAAAAGGAGCCCCTACCAAGTATTGAGTACATATACAGTAAATGAACATACTTTCCAGAAGGCCAACAATTCACTAAAAATGTTTTTTTTATTGGTCTTATGATGTATTCTAATTTTTTGAGATAGTGAATTGGTGGGTTTTTGTTAAATGTGAGCCAAAATCATCACAATTAAAAGAACCAAAGACTTAAACTACTTCAGTCTGTGTGTATTGAATTTATTTAATACACGAGTTTCACAATTTGAGTTGAATTACTGAAATAAATGAACTTTTCCACGACATTCTAATTTATTGAGATGCACCTGTGTATATATATACAGTGCATCCAGAAAGTATTCACAGCGCTTCACTTTTTCCACATTTTGTTATGTTACAGCCTTATTCCAAAATGGATTAAATTCATTATTTTCCTCAAAATTCTACAAACAATACCCCATAATGACAACGTGAAAAGTTTGTTTGAAATCTTTGCAAATTGATTAAAAATAAAAATGAAAAAACTCACATGTACATAATTATTCACAGCCTTTGCCATGACACTCAAAATTGAGCTCAGGTGCATCCTGTTTCCACTGATCATCCTTGAGATGTTTCTACAA
Organism: Myxocyprinus asiaticus; assembly: GCF_019703515.2. Classification (NCBI taxonomy): domain Eukaryota; kingdom Metazoa; phylum Chordata; class Actinopteri; order Cypriniformes; family Catostomidae; genus Myxocyprinus; species Myxocyprinus asiaticus. The sequence goes on from NC_059387.1 coordinate 4,745,994, forward strand.
CTTGATTGGAGTACACCTGTGGTAAATTCAGTTGATTGGACATGATTTGGAAAGGCACACACCTGTCTATATAAGGTCCCACAGTTAACAGTGCATGACAGAGCACAAACCAAGCCATGAAGTCCAAGGAATTGTCTGTAGACCTCCGAGACAGGATTGTATTGAGGCACAGATCTGGAGAAGGGTACAGAAAAATTTCTGCAGCATTGAAGGTCCCAGTGAGCACAGTGGCCTCCATCATCTGTAAATGGAAAAAGTTTGGAACCACCAGGACTCTTCCTAGAGCTGGCCGCCTGGCCAAACTGAGCGATCGGGGGAGAAGGGCCTTAGTCAGGGAGGTGACCAAGAACCCGATGGTCACTCTGACAGAGCTCCAGCATTTCTCTGTAGAGGGAGGTGAACCTTCAAGAAGAACAACCATCTCTGCAGCACTCCACCAATCAGGCCTGTATGGTAGAGTGGCCAGACGGAAGCCACTCCTCAGTAAAAGGCACATGACAGCCTGCCTGGAGTTTGCCAAAAGGCACCTGAAGGACTCTCAGACCATGAGAAACAAAGATTGAACTCTTTGGCCTGAATGGCAAGCGTCATATCTGGAGGAAACCAGGCACCGCTCATCACCTGGCCAATACCATCCCTACAGTGAAGCATGGTAGTGGCAGCATCATGCTGTGGGGATGTTTTTCAGCAGCAGGAACTGGGAGACTAGTCAGGATCGAGGGAAAGATGAATGCAGCAATGTACAGAGACATCCTTGATGAAAACCTGCTCCAGAGCACTCTGGACCTCAGACTGGGGCGAAGGTTCATCTTCCAACAGGACAACGACCCTAAGCTGGGACAACTCTGTGAATGTCCTTGAGTGGCCCAGCCAGAGCCCAGACTTGAACCTGATTTAACATCTCTGGAGAGATCTGAAAATGGCTGTGCACCGACGCTCCCCATCCAACCTGATGGAGCTTGAGAGGTCCTGCAAAGAAGAATGGGAGAAACTGCCCAAAAATAGGTGTGCCAAGCTTGTAGAATCATACTCAAAAAGACTTGAGGCTGTAATTGGTGCCAAAGGTGCTTCAACAAAGTATTGAGCAAAGGCTGTGAATACTTATGTACATGTGATTTTATTTTTTTTATTTTTTTATAAATTTGCAAAGATTTCAAACAAACTTCTTTCACGTTGTCATTATGGGGTATTGTTTGTAGAATTTTGAGGAAAATAATGAATTTAATCCATTTTGGAATAAGGCTGTAACATAACAAAATGTGGAAAAAGTGAAGCGCTGTGAATACTTTCCGGATGCACTGTGTGTGTGTGTGTGTGTGTGTGTGTGTGTGTGTGTGTGTGTATGTATATATGTATATATATATATTTATTATTATTATTATTATTATTTTTTTTTTTTAATGCAGTTTATTCCTGTGATCAAAGCTGAATTTTCAGCATCATTACTCCAGTCTTCAGTGTCACATGATCCTTCAGAAATCATTCTAATATGCTGATTTGCTATTCAAGAAACCTTTATTATCAATGTTGAAAACAGTTGTGTACAATTTTTTTCAGGATTCTTTGATGAATAGAAAGTTCAAAATAACAGCATTTATCTGAAATATAAATCTTTTGTAACATTGTACACTACCGTTCAAAAGTTTGGAGTCAGTAAGAATTTTTTTTTTTAAAGAAATTAATACTTTTATTCAGCATGGATGCATTATATTGATCAAAAGTGACAATAAAGACATACAAAAAGCTTTTTAAAAAAAAGCAATTACAAAAGCTTTCTATTTCAGATAAATGCTGTTATTTTGAACTTTCTATTCATCAAAGAATCCTGATTTTTTTTTATATATATATATATTGTGTATATGCCATATATCAGATATTACATTTTATTCTGTTCCCAGGGATGGGGTCTTTGTCTCCTCAGGTGTGAATCACATCAGTATTCATGATCATTCACGCCTCCTCGCATATGGCCTTTCTAACACTAAAAGTGTCTTACAAAAGTTAAATGACTATATTGTTTTGTATGAATGAGTGATCAGGATGGTTTTCACATCATTTTGTAGGAAAAACTCTAGGCTACAAAAGTCTTGTGAACAAATGTTTAGTATGTGTTATATGGCCTTATTTCAGTGACTTTTTTGAAAATTTTAGTTTTTTCAAAAACCAGGCATAAACGTTATTTTCTCAAAAATACAAACATGTACATACATATTGCTCACATATTATTGTAGCCCAGTTTGTGCTGAATACAGTATTTTCAGACTTTAGCCATTAATATGTTTTTAAACAACTGAAAAAAAGCACAAATGTCAAGGCATGTCAAAACTTCTCCAGGGCCCAAAACACCCTCAGACCCCAGAGGGTTAAACTCAGTTTTTCACAATTCCTGACATTAATTTTGTCCCATTCCTTCAGACAAAACTGGTGTAACTGAGTCAGGTTTGTAGGCCTCCTTGCTCGCACACGCTTTTTCAGTTCTGCCCACAAATTTTCTGTCAGATGGTGGTCAGGACTTTGTGATGGCCACTCAGATACCTTGACTTTGTTGTCCTTGAGCCATTTTGACACAACTTTGGAGGTATGCCTGGGGTCATTGTCCATTTGGAAGACTCATTTTTGACTGAGCTTTAACTTCATGTCTGATGTCTTTAGATGTTGCTTCAATGTATCCACGTAATTGTCCTTGCTCATGATGCCATCTATTTTCTGAAGTGCACCAGTCCCTCCTGCAGCAAAGCACCCCCACAACATGATGCTGCCACCCCCATGCTTCACGGTTGGGATGGTGTTCTTCGGCTTGCAAGCCTCACCCTTTTTCCTCCAAACATAATGATGGTCATTATGGCCAAAAAGTTAAATTTTTGTTTCATCAGACCAGAGGAAATTTCTCCAAAAAGTAAGATCTTTGTCCCCATGTGCACTTGCAAACTGTGGTCTGACTTATTATGGCAGTTTCGGAGCATTGGCTTCTTCCTTGCTGAGCAGCCTTTCAGGTTATGTTGATATAGGACACGTTTTACTGTGGATATAGATACTTGTCTACCTGTTTCCTCCAGCATCTTCACAAGGTCCTTTGTTGTTGTTCAGGGATTGATTTGCACTTTTCGCACCAAACTACGTTCATCTCTAGGAGACAGAATGTGTCTCCTTCCTGAGCGGTATGATGGCTGTGTGGTCCTATGGTGTTTATACTTGTGTACTATTGTTTGTAAAGATGAACGTGGTACCTTCAGGCATTTGGAAATTGCTCCCAAGGATGAACCAGACTTGTGGAGGTCCACAATTCTTTTCTGAGGTTTTGGCTGATTTCTTTTGATTTTCCCATGATGTCAGGCAAAGAGGAATGGAGTTTGAAGGTAGGTCTTAAAATAAACTCAGCAAAAAAGAAAAGTCCCTTTTTCAGGACACTGTATTTTAAAGATAATTTTGTACAAATCCAAATAACTTTTACAGATCTTTATCATAAAGGGTTTAAACAATGTTTTCCATGTTTGTTCAATGAACCATAAACAATTAATGAACATGCACCTGTGGAACGGTCGTTAAGACACTAACAGCTTACAGACGGTAGGCAATTAAGGTCACAGTTATAAAAAACTTAGGACACTAAAGAGACCTTTCTACTGACTCTGAAAAACACCAAAAGAAAGATGCCCAGGGTCCCTGCTCATCTGCGTGAACGTGCCTTAGGCATGCTGCATGGAGGCATGAGGACTGCAGATGTGGCCAGGGCAATAAATTGCAATGTCTGTACTGTGAGACACCTAAGACAGCACTACAGGGAGACAGAAAGGACAGCTGATCATCCTCACAGTGGCAGACCACGTATAACAACACCTGCACAAGATCGGTACATCCGAATATCACACCTGCGGGACAGGTACAGAATGGCAACAACAACTGCCCGAGTTACACCAGGAATGCACAATCCCTCCAATCCCTCCAGACTGTCTGCAATAGGCTGAGAGAGGCTGGACTGAGGGCTTGTAGGCCTGTTGTACGGCTGGTCCTTACCAGACATCACTGTCAACAATGTCACCTTTGGGCACAAACACATCTTCACTGGACCAGACAGGACTGGCAAAAAGTGCTCTTCACTGATGAGTCGCGGTTTTGTCTCACCAGGGGTGATGGTCGGACTCATGTTTATCGTCGAAGGAATGAGCGTTACTCCGAGGCTTGTACTCTGGAGCAGGATCGATTTGGAGGTGGAGGGTCCATCATGGTCTGGGGTCGTTTGTCACAGCATTATTGGACTGAGCTTGTTGTCATTGCAGACAATCTCAACGCTGTGCGTTACAGGGAAGACATCCTCCTCCCTCATATGGTACCCTTCCTGCAGGCTCATCCTGACATGACCCTGAAGCATGACAATGCCACCAGCCATACTGCTCGTTCTGTGTGTGATTTCCTGCAAGACAGGAATGTCAGTGTTCTGCCATGGCCAGCGAGGAGCCCAGATCTCAATCCCACTGAGATTGGGTTCAAGTCCGGGCTCTGGCTGGGCCACTCGAGGACATTTACCGAGTTGTCCCTAAGCCACACTTGCGTTGTCTTGGCTGTGTGCTGAGGGTCGTTGTCCTGTTGGAAGGTAAACCTTCGGCCCAGTCCAAGGTCCTTAGCACTCTGTACCAGGTTTTCATTAAGGATATCTCTGTATTTTGCTGCATGCTTCACCGTTGGTATAGTATTGTGCAGGTGATGAGCGGTGCCTGGTTTCCTCCAGACATTGCACTTGGAATTGAGGCCAAACAGTTAAATCTTCGCTTCATCAGACCAGAGAATCTTGTTTCTCACAGTCTGAGAGTCCTTTAGGTGCTTTTTTGCAAATTCCAAGTGGGCTATCATGTGTCTTGCACTGAGGAGAGGCTTCCGTCTGGTCACTCTGCCATAAAGCCCAGATCGGTGGAGTGCTGCAATGATGGTTGTCCTTCTGCAAGTTTCTACCATCTCCACACATGATCTCTGGAGCTCAATCAGAGTGACCATTGGGTTCTTGGTCACCTCTCATACCAAAGCTCTTCTCCCACATTTGCTCAATTTGGCCAGGTGGAAAAGCTGTTTTGAAAACAAAGTTTATTTTTCCAATTCCATTCGGTGACGATAGTTTCAGAAATGACATACTTTAGCTTTAAGCAGGTGTTAACAGTGTTAACAGGACTCTTGTGTTATAAGTAGTAGGGCTGTCAAATAAAAATTCTAATTTTGAATATTTGTTGAATTTAATAAAACAAAAATGCACATTTGAATGTTGAAACTGTGTATTCAAATTTTTGATGTGTGCTAAGCACTGACGGTGACTTCAGATCGATCGCATTCTTGCGCTAAAAAAGGTTAGACACAGCGCAACAAATACAGTTTAACAGAAAGCAGGTGTCTCAGTATGCTTTTAAAAGTTATTTTTAATTAGACAAAACAGCGTTCCTGCACGAGACGCTGAATAAACAAAATCAAAGCGAAACAAAGACTTACAGTTGGTGGAGGTCTTTGGCCATTGCATCTTGCTCTCTTATAAGCGTTTCTCAGATTGAGCAATGAGTTTTTTAAACACTTTGTCAGGAAAGATGTTCAGCTTGGAAATATGTGTCTTGAGATCCTTGCTTTCGGTTCCAGTCTGTTGTGTTTCGTCTGTTTGAACAGCACCTGGCCTGGGCTTCACCACCGAGTTCAGCCGAGTACCACTGCTATCTGTGAATATTGCTACTCTACATACACTGTAATGAATAAAAAACAATGTTGTATTTCGCTGTTATTATGAAGTTTGAGTCAGGGGTAGTATAATGTGGCATCAGTAAGTGTAACACCATGTGAACTGTATTGAAGCATTACCCCCCACCCCCATTTTTCTTTTGACTTAACATTTGAAAATATGGACCTGCTAAAACTTGTAATTTATTTTATGCACATTAGTTGAAAATGAAATATTTTTTTATTATTATTTTTTTTAAGAGCCAGGATAGGAATGTTCTATGCAATAATATAGCGATGCTGTATGGTTTATGTATTTAATGCGCCCTCTTTAGGACTAAGGAAACAACGTCAATTAAAAAAATATTATTAGAATTTTGAAAATATTTAAGATAAAAATTCAAACTTAGTTTCTCTGCCCAGCTGACAGCCCTAATACGTAGGGATAATGCACAGTCATAGGTTGGGGTTAGTTTAGATTTGGATTGTAACTTTTAGTGGCCAGGCATATTTGGACTTACACAAATGTGCAATTAGGCCTAGTGAATGTAGAGCACTATGAATGTAAATAACATGCTCAGTGCATGTTAGCACAACAAACTCGAGCATGTTTGTTGACAGTGAACATGAGGGAATGTGCGTATATAAAGTACAGAACCGCTCTGAAAACACTGTACCATAAGCCTCACGTGTGCTTTGAATATGTGTTATGCATGCACACAGCGCCACGTGTACAGAAAGTGCAGCAAGCCACACGTAGTCTTTTTATTTACAGGTCAAATCTCATTTTCGATTTTATTTCAATTAATCATTTAGCCCTGATGATAACACCTTTCTGGCTGCTCTCTAGCAATACTTTAAGATTTTGTAATCAAGAGTTAAATTTGCATCGTATTGGAAATTCTTTGGTACTTGAAAATGTTCTGTTAAATTTTGTTTTAAAGAAATATTCCAGGTTACCTCAACCTCATCTGTGTGTGTTTCTCGTGATGAAACATTATGACGTCAAACCTCAAACCTTTTTGTGTTAACTAAAAAAAATAATTTAAAAAAAAAAAAAAAACTGTTAATTACACTTACAGTGGAAGACTGGTCCGAGGGATTCTGAAGGGTTTAAAAGCAAAAATGTGCAGCTCGTAATTTTTTTCTTATTTCTTCTCAAAAATGTGTTAATTGAGGTGTAAAGTTGTCTAAATCTTACTCTAAAGGTGGGACTTATTTCTGAGCCAGAAATGAACTGATTTTTCATTACTTAAGTATTATTTCTGTTGCTGGATTTTGCTGGATGTTAACATTACCTGATTAGTTGGATAGTTGAGTCACATCACTTCCTGATGTTCTTGCATGGATACCAAGCAAAAATCAGTGGGATCTGAGTTTATTTAAAAAAAAAAAAAAAAAAAAAAATGGCTTATCTTGAGTTTGTATAGCTTTGTACAGACAGGTTTAGTAAGTGTTCTATCATACCAGTCTCTTGCTAACACATGTAAGTTTTAAGTATTAGGGTTATTGAAGCCATAGATCTGTCAATAGAGCTTAAATTGTATTTAACCCAGAATATTCCTTTAAGATGGTGTTATTAAGATTGGTGTTACCAGTCGTAGGAACTGTTAGTCCTTTCTCAGTTCACTGCTCAGAGGAAAAACTCCACATTCTCCCATTTACATCTGCTGACATTGTCTCCATCTTTGTACAGAATGTCATCAGAGGATAAGAGTCTGGATCCCTCTGACCAAGGACCATCTCCTCCCCTGAGCAGTGCTGGGGCTACGCCCTCAGGGAGCCCGGCCCCCTCAGATAAACGCCCACGGGGCCGGCTGCGCAAGGATGCTGCCTCTGTCACACCCAAGTCAAAAAGGAAGTAAGTGCATCTCTGGTTCCCATTTGACGCTGTTTGCATATGACGACACACCTGCTGTCTACTTTGCATTTTACTCTAGACTTTGTGTTTCTTAAAGTAGGTTAAATACAAATTTTTACTTGTTAGTTGTTTAAAATCATGTACACTCTCATCCGGTGAAGAATCCAGTCATACCAGTGGCCAAGAAAAAGCAGTTTTATTTTATATGGGGTGGGTTGCTCCCCATGGTGGCTGCTATGTTGAGATCACACACACACACACACACACACACACACACAAACTCTGTCATCATGAGTTAAGGTGCTGATATTTATTCTCACCACAGTACGGCTGAACTGTTTGTTATGATTTGTCCGTGAATCAGATTGAATCAATAAGGTTTACAACCAGGAAAGATCATGAGATTTATGGTGATACATGTGGTTAGTTAATACTGTTATAAGATTATGATGACCTGATAATCCCCTCCCCCCTCTGTTTTTAATAAGCACATTTTTCCAATGTGCTTATCTGCCCAACTCCCCTATGCCCATTTAAACTATTCATAAAGCCCAGTGAACTATTTAATCATTGAGGAGTTTAATGGATTATGAAACCTTCCAGATAAATCATGGGATTAGGGTTAGATTTGCATTGTTTTACTCAATCTCTTGCTCTGTTCTAAAACCTGAGCTGCTTTGCTGTTAGGGCTGTCATGATTATGAAATTTGGCAGACGATTAATTGTCAAACAAATAATTGCAATCATGACGATTAATTGTAGGGCTTTCATGATTAATTTTCATATAAATTGTAATATTTCTTAAGGTGCATGTGTGCCTCATACACCTTAAGAAGTCATTTGACATATTTAGCTTCAAACATATAAATCAAGTAATACAATAGGTATATGATATTGTTTAAAGGCTTTAAAAACTTGTGAATGACTTGGAAAAAAAAAATTTAAATATCAAAATATGTCTCTCATTTTGGTCAACTTTAATTTTGGTCAATTTAAATATACACTGTTTTTTGGAACTCATATATATTTTTTTATTTTATAAAAAAATAAAAAATAAATTTGTAATATATTTTTATTATATTATATTACATATTATTAGGCTATGTTATGCAATAGTACAATATTTCTGTCACTTTCACCTGCTCTATGATTAAACCCATGAGCCCTTATTTCTCAATTCCTGAAGTTCGATTTGAGCATGTTGCCACACTATAGAAATGCAGTACTTTAATATAAGCATAACTTTTGAATCTATTGTTTTCATTATTTAATGAAATATATTTCTAATGAACATTTATCTCGCTATGTCCACAATGCTTTGAGATAGACTTAACCACATTCTGCCTGATGCCTGTTTCACACTGCACAGCAATGGCATACACACTGCAGTGTTTCCTACAGAATTCTGCCTTTGCAAAATATATAATTATTAAAAAAAAACATGTATTTATATTTTTAATTTAATATATAGCTATTTTTATAGAAATTTGTAAATTATTTTATGTATTTGTATTTTGTTTTAATTTTTACATTTTTGTTTTGAGTGATTCATTTAAAGAACCGGCTCTTAACATTCATTTGTCCGTAGACTGGACTACACAGATCGTGCTGTATGTTTCTTTTGAGTGCAGCCAGCGAACTTAACGCAATAGAAGGACATTTTGTTTTGGTGTTATTTTGCACTACGCAATCTTTTTATCTCGTGGCATTCAATTCAGACTGCAAGCTCACATCTCGGGTAAAATATTATTTATTTTGCCATTGCGCTGGAGATTCACAGCGGTGTGGAAAAAACTGGTGTAGGCGAGCTGCAGTGTAATTACAACTTTTAAAATAGGTGGTGAAAAAATATGCACCACTTATGCACTGCTTTCACGTGTGGTGTGAAGCAGCCTTTAAAATTTTACCAAAATGTGAATCTTTTGGAAAAGCCTTTTCTTGGGGAGCACACCTAAGATGCCTTAAAATGCTTCTCGGACAGCTCTCTAGGTTTTAGAACAGAGCGCATGTGTATTTGTGCTGGAGCCGGTGAGATGGCAGTATTATGAAGTATTCTGCTGCACCTGGAAGAGGCTCATGAGTGTCCTGAGGTGCATTAGTGTGGAGGTACACAAGATACTGCTCAGAGGACAGCATTTTTTTTTTTTTTTTTGTTGTTGTTGTTTTCTTTTTTTTTATTTTTTTTTTTTTGCAGAGTTGATTTTTGCTCAAGAAATATTTCTGCTAGCGCACAGCATGAAGCATGTGGATGGAGAATTTCAGACTGGGCAATGAATTTCAAAAAACATTTTATAATTTTTTTTCTCCCCAATTTGGAATGCCCAATTCCCAATGCACTCTTACGTCCTCATGGTGGCGTAGTGACTCGCCTCAATCCAGATGGCGGAGGACGAATCTCAGTTGGCTTGTTGAGTACGTTACCGCGGAGACCTAGCTCATGTGGAGGCTTCACGCTTTTCTCCGCGGCATCCACGCACAACTCACCACACGCCCCACTGAGAGCGAGAACCATATTATGGTGACCACGAGGACGTTAACCCAACGTGACTCTATCCTTCCTAGCAACTGGGCCAATTGGTTGCTTAGGAAGCCTGACTGGATTCACTCAGCACGCCCTGGATTCGAACTCACGACTCCAGGTGTGGTAGTCAGCATCTTTACTTGCTGAGCTAACCAGGCCGCTTCAATTTATTGTTAAGTTTAAAACAAGTCATAAAATGTCACTGGTTCAAGAGCATTTTTTTCGAGCACATATGCAGGTGCAGAAATGCATCGTCAACAAGGATTAACTGAAATAACAATCTCATAACTCGTAATAATTTGTACTAGATGGTGTAATCATAAGATATTGTACTGATTGTCTCGTATGAAGAGGTATGACTAATTCCCATAAAGACCAACCAATCAAACAGAATTTCAAGAAGAACTTTTAAATCTCGTTTGATTTTCTTTATGATTTTGCCATGTCATACTATTAGACAACTTGTCATAAGGTCGGGTTATCTTCTGAAACAGGATGTGCCAATACAGAATTGCAGTATTCTGTAAAATTTCTACTAAGTCTAACTAGATTTAGATTTTTGTCCTATCATATAATCCTATGTTTACGTCTTGATTGAGAATCCTACCGATGTACTTGACAGGTAGCTGCGATCTTCCTAACTAAGTGGGTATTCCCCTTGAACAAAACGATGCACAAAATAGTACCAGCCCAGGAACCTGCCCCTGAACCATGTCGGTGGGAAAGGGCTTAGAGATAATTATCATCACAGTAATTAATTCTTCTAATTCTACAAAGAATAGCCGCTGTTCTTGATGAAGCACAGGTTCCCATAGAAGATAGACTTGGGATTTCTTTTGAACTACTTTAGTGAGGGCCTTTGCTGAGTATTAATTCTGTGATGGGAATATGGGGCCTTCTCTTGGAGATCAAGTGTTGGCCCTCAAATAAACAGTGCAGATATAGGGCAGATTAGTCCGGCACCTGATACTTCAGGTACAGCCCTCTGTGGACCTTCACACCATGTTGACACCATTAGTCATGTGTCTCAGTACACACAATCAAACTACAAACAAGTCAAAGAGAGCCCTCGATTTCAAAGTGATTGTATTGTTACCTGGCACCACCAGAAGGACCAAAGCCTTTTCATTAAATGGAGGGGAGAAAATTTAGCCTAACTTAATAGCTGAACTGTTGTTAAAGAGTAGACTCAAATGCTTTATACTTGGGAAGTTTGCACCAAAAAAAGGTGTTTTAAAAAATGCATAGTCAAACTTTTTCCTGACAGAAATAAGGGTTGTTGATTTGTGTAATGTGTCTTGAAGGAATAGACAACCCCCCAAAAAAGTCTCTCATCTTTTATTCACCCTCATGTAGTTCCATACCCATATGACTTTCTTTCTCCTAATGAAACATAAAAGGAGATGTTAGGCAGAATGTCCAAGCTTCTCGTTCCAGACAACGCAAGTGGAAAAAAACACAAATCTCATGAAAGTAGTTCATTTGACTCTGAAGTCTGGTGATAGTTTTGGGGAAAAAGAGCAGCTTGGACTTTCTGCAAAACATCTCATTTATTTTTTCACAAAGAAAGAAAATAATATCAGAACAACATGAGGTCAGTGAATGATGACAAAATGCTAATTTTGGGGTATTTTATTCCTTTTATGAGATGTCCAATGCAGGTTTTTATTTAAATGGTAGATATTATAATCACGTGTGTTCAACTTTGGGTTTTGAAGTACACTAGGTAGATATTCTGTATGGACACAGCAAAAAGGCTTTGTTCATTTAATTTGGCTTGTCAGGCCTTATATTACACGTGTGTTTGATGAAATAGAGAATTTGGATGTCGCATCATAGATAATTATTCGATATTTAATCTAAATGCAATTCCAGCTGTTGAGAAACCAGATAATAGAGGAACTGAATGGTTTTTATCTGGAGTGCTGAATTTGACCGTCCTTTATACTGAAAGTTGCCCTGTCCCATCTCGCTCCCTGTGTTGTGAATAAGTATAGTGTGAACACAAATTCAGGCACTAGCAAAGGTGTTGATCCACTACACATTGGGGGCACTCATGACTCAGTTACCTGCAACACAATAACGAGGTTTAATGCATTAAAACGCAGCTGACGGTTACACTATATAAAAGACACCATCTTAAATTTTTGTTGTAGATATTAAAAAGGACAGTGTTATCATGAAAGAGAAATTTTGAAGTGGTGTGTTTTTAGTCTTCATCTAACAACTCTTGTACTTAGGGCTGTCACGATTATGAAATTTGACTGACGATTAATTGTCTCTCTTAGGACTTTCATGAATAATTGTCATATAAATTGTCATATTTCTTAAGGTGTATGTGTGCTTCATACATATTAAGAAGTCATTTTTGCATATTTAACTTCATATATGTCTAAATCAAATAATAAAATAGGGAAATATGATTTCTTTTTAAGGCTTTAAAAAACTTATGAATGACATGAATTTTTTTTTAAAATTCTAAATGTCTAAATACTTTATGTCTCTCTTTTTGGTCTTTAATTTTGGTAAATTTTACATTTACAAGTGCATCTCAATAAATTAGAATGTCGTGGAAAAGTTCATTTATTTCAGTAATTCAACTCAAATTGTGAAACTCGTGTATTAAATAAATTCAATGCACACAGACTGAAGTAGTTTAAGTCTTTGGTTCTTTTAATTGTGATGATTTTGGCTCACATTTAACAAAAACCCACCAATTCACTATCTCAAAAAATTAGAATACATCATAAGACCAATAAAAAAACATTTTTAGTGAATTGTTGGCCTTCTGGAAAGTATGTTCATTTACTGTATATGTACTCAATACTTGGTAGGGGCTCTTTTGCTTTAATTACTGCCTCAATTCAGCGTGGCATGGAGGTGATCAGTTTGTGGCACTGCTGAGGTGGTATGGAAGCCCAGGTTTCTTTGACAGTGGCCTTCAGCTCATCTGCATTTTTTGGTCTCTTGTTTCTCATTTTCCTCTTGACAATACCCCATAGATTCTCTATGGGGTTCAGGTCTGGTGAGTTTGCTGGCCAGTCAAGCACACCAACACCATGGTCATTTAACCAACTTTTGGTGCTTTTGGCAGTGTGGGCAGGTGCCAAATCCTGCTGGAAAATAAAATCAGCATCTTTAAAAAGCTGGTCAGCAGAAGGAAGCATGAAGTGCTCCAAAATTTCTTGGTAAACGGGTGCAGTGACTTTGGTTTTCAAAAAACACAATGGACCAACACCAGCAGATGACATTGCACCCCAAATCATCACAGACTGTGGAAATTTAACACTGGACTTCAAGCAACTTGGGCTATGAGCTTCTCCACCCTTCCTCCAGACTCTAGGACCTTGGTTTTCAAATGAAATACAAAACTTGCTCTCATCTGAAAAGAGGACTTTGGACCACTGGGCAACAGTCCAGTTCTTCTTCTCCTTAGCCCAGGTAAGACACCTCTGACGTTGTCTGTGGTTCAGGAGTGGCTTAACAAGAGGAATACGACAACTGTAGCCAAATTCCTTGACACGTCTGTGTGTGGTGGCTCTTGATGCCTTGACCCCAGCCTCAGTCCATTCCTTGTGAAGTTCACCCAAATTCTTGAATCGATTTTGCTTGACAATCGTAAGGCTGCGGTTCTCTCGGTTGGTTGTGCATCTTTTTCTTCCACACTTTTTCCTTCCACTCAACTTTCTGTTAACATGCTTGGATACAGCACTCTGTGAACAGCCAGCTTCTTTGGCAATGAATGTTTGTGGCTTACCCTCCTTGTGAAGGGTGTCAGTGATTGTCTTCTGGACAATTGTCAGATCAGCAGTCTTCCCCATGATTGTGTAGCCTAGTGAACCAAACTGAGAGACCATTTTGAAGGCTCAGGAAACCTTTGCAGGTGTTTTGAGTTGATTAGCTGATTGGCATGTCAAAATATTCTAATTTTTTGAGATAGTGAATTGGTGGGTTTTTGTTAAATGTGAGCCAAAATCATCACAATTAAAAGAACCAAAGACTTAAACTACTTCAGTCTGTGTGCATTGAATTTATTTAATACACAAGTTTCACAATTTGAGTTGAATTGCTGAAATAAATGAACTTTTCCACGACATTGTAATTTATTGAGATGCACCTGTACACTTGCTTTTGGAACTGATTTGTACTATTTTTGTGTATTTTTCATACTAAATTGTTTTAGATCTTCAAACGAGATGTAACATAAAACAAAGGCAACCCGAGTAAACACAAAATACAGTTTAAATATATATCACCCATATGAAAAACTAACTGCCCCCTTAAACTTAATAGCTGGTTGTGCCACCTTTAGCAGCAACAACTGCAACCAAACGCTTCCGATAACTGAAGATCAGTCTTTCACAACGCTGTGGTGGAATTTTGGCCCACTCTTCTTTGCAGAACTGCTTTAGTTCAGCCACATTGGAGGGTTTTCGAGAATGAACTGCCCGTTTAAGGTCCTGCCACAGCATCTCAATCGTGTTCCAAGTCAGGACTTTGACTAGGCCACTCAAACTTTAATTTAGCTTCTTTTGAGCCATTCAGAGGTGGACTTGCTCGTATGCTTTGGATCTTTGTCTTGCTGCATAATCCAGTTGCGCTTGAAGGATTTTCTCCTTTAGGATTTTCTGGTAGAGAGCAGAATTCATGTTTCCCTCAATTATTGCAAGTCACCTACGCCCTGAAGCAGCAAAGCATCCCCACACCATCACACTACCACCACCATGCTTGACCATAGGTGTGATGTTCTTTTTGTGGAATTCTGTGTTTGATTTATGTCAGATGTAGCGGGAACCCTGCCTTTCTATTCATCAGTCCACAGAACATTCTTCCAAAAGCTTTGAGGATCATCAAGGTGTGTTTTGGCCAAATTCAGATGAGCTTTAATGTTCTTCTGGGTTTGCAGTGTGTTTCACCTCGCCACTCTTCCATGGATGGCATTTTTGGCCAGTGTCTTTCTGACAGTGGAGTCATGAACAGTGACCTCTGATGCGAGAGAGGCCTGCAGTTCCTTGGATGTCGTCCTTGGCTTTTTTATGACTTCCTGGATGAGTCATCGCTGTGCTCTTGGAGAAATTTGGGAAGGTTGGCCACTTCTGGGAAGGTTCACTACTGTGCCAAGTTTTCTCCATTTGGAGATAATGGCTCTCACTGTGGTTCTTTGGAGTCCCAGAGCCTTTGAATTAGCTTTGTAACCCTTTCCAGACTGATCTATTTCAGTCACCTTTTTCCTCAACATTTCTTTAATTTCTTTCGACCTTGGCATAATGTGCTACTGGGTGAGACCTTTTAGCCAACTTCATGCTGCTGAAAAAGTTCTATTTAGGTGTTGATTTGATTGAACAGGGCTGGCGGTAATCCGGTCTGGGTGTGTCTAGTCCAGCTGAACCCCATTATGAATGCAGTTTCATAGATTTGGGGATTTAGTAACTAAGGGGCAAATACTTTTTCACACAGTTGGTTTTGGATAACTTTTTTGCTTCAATAAATAACTATAATTTAAAAGCCGTATTTTATGTTTACTTAGATTGCCTTTGTTGTATGTTACATTTTGTTTGAATTTTTAAACAATGTAGTATGAGATCTACACAAAAACAGAAGAAATCAGGATGGGGGCAAATCCTTTTTCACAGCATTGTACAAAATATTTAATAACCACACAAGTGGCAGGACATTTTATTAATTTTATGAATGATGAGTGTTTGAATTTTGTGGAAACCTGTGGAGTTTTCTGGGCTTGCAGATTCCCGGTAGACCTGGTCAAGGATTTAGTGTGGTTGCTTTGATTGGTTGGGCTAAAAATTTTGGTAAATGTTAGGTAGCCACCTGATGTTTTACAACCTGTTGCTTACTACTAGTGTTCTATATGTGATTTATTAGTAAGTTGACTGATATAACAGTGTTATAATCTGATATATATATATATATATATATATATATATATATATATATATATATATATATATACATATTTTTTTTTTTTACATTCCCAGACCGAAAGGAAAGTTTTTTATTAAATTATCAGTGGCTTTACTTGTGTTTACCCTGGTTACTGATCATTTTAGGAGTGAAAGACTTGAGTGCAGGGGGAGGAAACAGTTAAAGTTTGTGCAGAGAGACAGCAGTGCTGTTGTGAAGGGGGTGTGCCACGGCTCAGCCAGTTAATCCGGCCCAGGTTTTAGGCTCCGCCTTCCCGAGCTGGAACTACTTGCACTGTAAGCTTTTTCCTCACTGCTTCCCTTTTGCACTTGCTCTCTCTCTCTCTTTCTCTCTCTCTCTCTCTCCCTCTCCCTCTGGCACTCTCTCACTTTTTCTTGCTCACTCTCCTGCTTTCTCCTGCTGTTCACCAGTGTGCTGTGACTGTGGACATGAGCTCTTAAGGGAAGAACAATTTAAACTGATAGTCAACACATTTTCATTTTCAACACACTTTCATTTGCCTTGAAGCAAAATTCGCACATGTTCTTGCATCAAATTTGTATGTTATTGGTACTGTATCTGAGACCACTATCAAAATGTATCTATTTTGCATTTGTCTAATTTAATGCAGTTTTTGCATTTCCATTATAAACTACATTATCAGCAATCAACAATTTGAGTGAATAGGTGAATTGAAAAAAAAACTGAATTTGAGATTGTTTTAATTTTTTAATGCACTGCTTTTGCTTTAATGTCAGCATACACTCGATCTGTCATGAACAAAACCTGATCATCGTGTTATCCAGCATAATTTGAGAATGATCCAAAGAACACCTAATGTACTTGAGTGGCAGCTAGGAAATTTAACCTTTGGTATAAGAGTTAACATGGTCCATAACCTAGTTTCCATCCACTTTTCGTGTTTTGTTGTCAATAAAGTGAAAATTTGTAAAAAAATGTTTGCTAAATTTGTCGTCTTCTGCTTGTTTAATTTCAAATGTCCTTTTATCGATAAAAATGGTGTGCGTGATGTCATGCTTAAAAAAAAACACTTTGTCGCTTTAGTTTTGGTTTATTGCTAAATAAATCTGCCCTTAAGCCATTTTCATACGTTTCCGTTTGTGTATATCGCTAATTGTGTACCTTTCACCTCCCAGATGTCCCTGATTTCTTTCCTCCCTGAAATCTTTGTAAAACGGGGATAGTATTGACACAATTCATTGAAATTAACCAGCTTACTGTCATTTTAATTCACAAATAAATGCAATCAGAAGAGGAGGAATTGCAATCAAAAGGGAGCTGTTGCCCTTCTGATAGGACTGTAATATTGACCCTGATGTTGCGCCTATCGCAGGTTGCCATCGGTTCTGACCCGAAAACAAATCGTCACGGCCCTGTTCAAGCTGGCAACCTGCACCAAGCAGTGGGGGAACTTTCAGTCTTAGTATAAGGACCATCCATCCATGTGTATATGCTGTGTGCACAGCTATTAAAGAAAAAAATGATGCAGTGTAATATCAGGGTTTATATATGATACATTCCTGATATTCAACAGGCTATTTTGAACAATCATCTAACCAAAGCATCGCCATCACAACTGCATTATGTCCCGCATATTTGTCCAGCAACTTCTAATGACCAACTAAATTTTATTGTCATCTGAAATAAATTTTAGCATCATAATGCAATTTACATTTTCTGAAGAATCTCAGCAAATGTGATCTGAGGTAAAGAGATTTAAATAGATTTAAAATATTTAAAAGTTTTAAAATGTTCAAAAGCTCATTTTCTGAAAGTGAACTCAGCATTGGACAAATAGTTCTGATAGTTTATAATCTTGAAAAAGTGTAGAACATTCTGAGAATGTCATTCAGCTGACTTTTTTCATCTACAGAACAGGGTAAGGCTAATTTAAGATTTAAGTGTAAAGAAAAGGCATGTATATAGGCCTAACAATGTTATTTTTTTCGCTTGGTAATTTATTTATTTTTATTTAATGCTTTACTCATTTGGTAATTTATTTAATTTAATACAGGGAATTTTGCCAGTATTTTTTCAAAAGTAAGCTAAACAATAATTTTATAGAATTGGGCTATATGTTAGTGTTCCAAAAAAGCACAGTGAAGCTTTTCTCCTAGTATTGTGTATTTTTATTTTTATCTTTGTGCACAGAAATATGTTTTTTGTACTGTGGGCTAATTCCATGACTGCCGTCTATTATTTTGAATGGTGTGGAAAAGCAACTTTAATAAATAAATTAGAATTAGAATTAGAATCAGCTTTTTTGCCAAGTAAGCTTACACATACAAGGAATTTGTTTGGTGACAGGAGCTTCCAGTGTTCAACAATACAAAAACAATACAAAAACAGCAGAAAGACATAGATAATAATAGAAAATAAAAAATAAAACTATTTATACACATGTACAGACACACACATACATACATACACATGGGTAGTGCAAATCTAATATAATCTGTTATGTATAGTACAAATACAAATCTGTTATGTACAGTGCAAATTTTTTTGGAAATTTGAGGAATGAAATGGCAGAAGAGGTTGGATGTGTTGGATAAATATAAGAAAGACTAAACTGTGTATTGCACATAGTTATTGCTCAATGGGGTGATTTAACTGTTCATGAGATGGATAGCCTGAGGGAAAAAACTGTTCCTGTGCCTGACGGTTCTGGTGCTCAGAGCTCTGAAGCGTCGGCCAGAAGGCAACAGTTCAAAAAGGTAGTGGGCAGGGTGAGTGGGGTCCAGAGTGATTTTTCCAGCCTTTTTCCTCACTCTGGAAGTGTATAGCTCTTTAAGGGAGGGCAGGAGGCAACCAATAATCCTCTCAGCAGTCCGAACTGTCCTTTGTAGTCTTCTGATATTTGATTTCGTAGCTGAAACAAACCAGACAGTTATTGAAGTGCAGAGGACAGACTCAATGACTGCTGAGTAAAACTGTATCAGCAGCGCCTGTGGCAGGGTGAATTTCCTCAGCTGGCAAAGGAAGTACAGCCTCTGCTGGGCATTTTTCACAATGGAGTCAGTGTGGGTCTCCCACTTCAGATCCTGTGAGATGGTAGTGCCCAGGAACCTGAATGACTCCACTGCTGCCACAGTGCTGTTTAGAATGGTGAGGGGGGTCAGTGTTGGGGTGTTTCTCCTAAAGTCCACAATGATCTCCACCATTTTGAGCGTGCTCAGCTCAAGGTTGTTTTGACTGCACCAGACAGCCAGCTGTTTAACCTCCCTTCTGTATGCAGACTCATCGTCATCTCGGATGAGGCCGATGACAGTGGTGTCGTCTGCAAACTTCAGGAGCTTGACAGAGGGGTCCTTGGCAATGCAGTCATTGGTGTAGAGGGAGAAGAGTAGTGGGGAGAGCTCACATCCCTGGGGGGCACCGGTGCTGATTGTACAGGTGCTAAAAGTGAGTTTCCCCTGTCTCACAAGCTGCTGCCTGTCCGTCAGAAAGCTGGTAATCCACTGACAGATAGACATGGGAACAGAGAGTTGGTGTAATTTATTCTGGAGTATAGCTGGGATGATGGTGTTGAAAGCTGAACTGAAGTCCATGAAAAGGATCCTGCATATGTTCCTGGTCTGTCCAGATGTTGCAGGATATGATGCAATCCTATGTTGACTGCATCATCCACAGACCTGTTTGCTTGATAAGCAAATTGAAGGGGATCTAGAAAGGGTCCAGTGATGTTCTTCAGGTGGGCCAACACCAGTCTCTAAAATGATTTCACAACCACAGACGTCAGGGCGACAGGTCTGTAGTCATTAAGTCCTGTGATTTTTGGTTTCTTTGGGACAGGAATAATGATTGAGTGTTTGAAGCAGCATGGGACTTCACACTGCTCCAGTGATCTATTGAAGTTCTGTGTGAAGATGGGGGCCAGCTGGTTAGCACAGGATCGAAGACACGCTGGTGAGACGCCATCTGGGCCTGAAGCCTTCCTCGTCTTTTGTTTCCGGAAGACGTGGCTCACATCATCTTCACAGATCTTAAGTGCAGGTTGAGTAGCAGGAGGGGGGAGGAGGGGGGTTGCAGGAGGTTTTTGTGTTAAGTGAAGGTCAGAGTGGGTGTGGGGTGTGAGATTGCACCTTTCAAATCTGCAGTAGAACACATTCAGGTCGTCAGCCAGTTGTTGGTTCCCTACAGGGTTGGGGTTGGAGTCCTGTAATTTGTGAGTTGTTTCATGGCACTCCACACTGATGCAGGGTCGTTAGCTGAAAACTTGTTTTTCAGCTTCTCAGAGTATCTTCTTTTAGCCGCTCTGATTTCCCTGTTCAGTGTGTTCCTGGCCTGATTGTACAATACTTTATCCCCACCCCTGTAAGCATACTCTTTGGCCTGATGAAGCTGCCTGAGCTCTGCTGTAAACCACGGTTTGTCATTGTTGAACTTTAAATAAGTCCTAGTAGGAATGCACATACCCTCACAGAAAGTGATATATGATGTAACAGTATCTGTGAGCTTGTCCAGGTCTGTGGCTGCAGCCTCAGAAACACTCCAATCAGTGCAATCAATGCAGGCTTGTAGTTCCCGCTCTGCTTCATTGGTCCATCTCTTTACAGTCCTTACTATTGGCTTGGTTGATTTTAATTTCTGCCTGTAGGTTGGATGAACCAGACAGTGATCAGAGAATCCCAAAGCTGCTCTAGGAACAGAGCGATATGCATCCTTTATTGTAGTGTAACAATGATCCAGTATATTTCTGTCTCTGGTGGGGCATGTGATATGCTGTTTGTATTTTGGCAGTTCACGTGTGAGATTTGCTTTGTTAAAATCCCCAAGAATAATAATAACCGAGGCCGGGTATTGTTGTTCCATGTCTGTGATTTGATCAGCCAGATGTTGCAGTGCTGTGTTCAAACACACGTTTGGCGCGATGTAAACACTCAACAGAATAAATGAGGAAAACTCCCGCGGCGAGTAGAAAGGCTTACAGTTAATAAAGAGCGCTTCCAAATTAGGACAGCACATCCTCTTTAACGTTGTTATATCTGTACACCAACTTTCATTGATATAAAAGCATGTTCCACCGCCTCTCATTTTCCCCGTTAACTCCGCAATGCGATCCGCTCTGAACAGCTGGAAGCCCGGCAGATGTAATGCGCTGTCCAGAATTGCTTCACTCAGCCAGGTTTCTTTGAAGCACAAGGCAGCAGAGGTTGAAAAGTCCTTGTTTGTGCGGGTGAGAAGATGTAGTTCGTCCGTTTTGTTAGGAAGAGAGCGGAGATTCGCTAAGTGAATACTCAGCAGCACTGTTCGAAATCCGTGCCGAAGGAGTTTGACTAGTGCACCGGCTTGTCTCCCTCGCCTGCGTCTCTTGAACAGCAGAGCTGCGCCTCCAACTAAAATGTCTAGCAAAACGTCTGAATATTCGAAAACCGGGAAAAGATTGTCTGGTTCATGCTGTTGAATGTTCAGCAGTTCGTCTGTTAAAACTGACTGAAAAAAGATGACTAAACACAGGACAAACAAACAAAAACAACAAAAGAACTGAGGAGCTCCACACCGAGGCAGCCATCTGCGGCGCCATCATGATGATCATAAACAGATGGCTACTGCAATTAAATTAATCGCAAAGAGTGGCCATTCATTTGTTCTCCGTGCACTTGTAGATGACAGGTGCATGATACGAGATATTTGTGTTGGCACTCCTGGAAGTGTCCTGACACAGATGTGTTTGCAGCATCAGATCTGTGTAGGTAAGCCGTTAAGACCAATTCATAACAGTGCGAGTAATGCTTCACGTACAACACATTGCCTTTCAAGGATGTATACCTTGTTGTCCTGGTTAACACAGGCTAATGACTGGGGTAAATTCTGTCATTTGACACTATATATTTGTGTTAATGCCAATTTTCTCGACAAAAAGTGTTTCCAAACCAGTTTTTTGCGACTTTTGAAATATCGACATAGAGTTCATGCGCTAGAGTTAAACGGAAAAATATTATGCCAACACTCGTGAAATTTGTGCGATAATTTAAGTTTCCATCAGCTATATCAGTAAACTTTTTGATGTGCTACACCTTTTGTTGCAAAAAAAAAAAAAACCTTGGATGGAAACATAGTTAATGTCACAAAATTGCTTGCATTTGTTTTGTGCTCTAGAAAAAGTACAGAATATTAAAGGAATAGTTCACCCAGAAACAAAAATTCTGTCAAAATTTACTCACCCTCTTGTTGTTTCAAACCCTTATGACTTTCTTAGACCACATCCACACTAATGTTAATGTTTGAAAACACATTGATTTTGGCACATTAATGTTGCTCATTCACACTAGAACTGCGAAGACTTTCAAAAACGCTGTCCATAACGACATACTTAGTAAAACGATGGTGTTAGGAAAGCAACAACTGAGGATTGGAACTTCAAATGTACAACTTTGTTGCCATGCCGACATAATGACTTAACCCGAAAAAAACATAAAAATAACAATTTAAGCTTTAAACTTGAATTACTTTGTTAAAACTTGTGTATTATTTTAGCTTTATTGAAGGTGCTTTTATAAAATAAGCTTCACATTCCTGCCTTTTAAACCCTACATTCACTTCCATTGTAAGTGCTCATTTTTTTGAAGAAAAAGAGGGACAATTTGAAATACATTTGAGGTTATCAGCATTATGCCACAAACGCTGTCGATTGAGCTTGACATATATTTGAGCATAACTTATATGTAACCAAATGTATTGAATTAACTGACTGCAATATTCCTTTGTGTTCCGAATAAGAAAGAAAGTCTTACAGCTTTGGAACAACATGATAAAGCAGAGAAAGTAGAAAGTACAAAGTATACACACTTCATCTTAATAATTTTATATTTGTATTACCAGAGATTTTATTAATAATATAGATTATATCTTGTTTGTATATGAACATTGTACTCAAACTCTTGATTTTAGTTTACACCAGTCATGAATCATTGACACCCCGTGTTTTTGGATCATGTGTTGTGTATCTTGTGAGACTAGTGAACGGCTCTATAAATGCTCTGGCACATGCTCTCTGAACACAATCCCTCTGGGAGCGTCCTGACCGGCTGTCCACCTCAGCACTGCTTAACGGCTGTTTATTTACCTTCAGGTTACTCATTACCCCAAATCCCATTACTTGTTTACCTTGTAACCCCTGATGGTAAAGTACACACCAAATCCATTTAGTTTGACCCTGCCAGCAAAACACAGATCTCTAGAGTCACACATGCCTTTTTTTTTTTTTATGCAGTATGCACATCTTTCTTAAGTCTGCTTTTTCTTTTGTGGATTTTATGAGGGTTAATTTATCATTTGACTAAAATATATACACTTCTATTTAAAAAAATAAATGTGCATATCAATGAAAAGGATTAGATCTCCTTCTCCCTTGTGTTCATTTAATGAAAAGTTGTGGGGAAACATGCTTTTATTTTTAAAAAGATTTTTAATGCCTTTAATAAATTGAATCTACTTCGCTACAATGGCTGTTTGGATAAAAGGATGGTTCCTCTAATTTAGAAAAAATATTTAATTTGAGCAATTTCAGAGCAAATATATAGTTGAGATATCATCAGTAGGCTAAACAGTATCGATATATATCTCTATATCCATATCCCCAAGCCCTAGCAGTAAGCTTTTTTTTTTTTAACATATATTTACATTGACTGGTTTGATTTTAATCTCATGAAAAAGAACTTAAATAGTATGCTGGATCGGTATCACCTTTGATACTGACATTTTAGCCGGATTGGCAATCGGTCTGATGAATCCGATACTGTGTGTTTAGTCTTTGTCATGGACCTACACAATATTAGGCAGGTGATTTTAATGTTGTGGCTGATCGGTGTATAACGTGCATCGAGAACGGCACCAGAGGAGCATTTCACCAGATTTTTAATAAGAAGCAAATTAAACTACTGTGAACTATTGTCTGACCGATTTATCGGTCTGCTGATATTTTTGGCCGATATTAGCCTTTCACAGATATATTGGTATATATGTTTTTCGATATGCGCAGAAATGAAAACTTTTTTTTCAGAACATATAATGCAGAAAACAATGCTTGGGGTGATTTAGAATTAGTGCCATAACATAGTTTGTCCAGCAGAGCACGCTGTGACTCCATTGTGAACAGAGCTGAGCCGATGGTGGTTCTGCAGATAGTGCAGAGTTAAGCGGTGTCTTCACAGTAAGTTGCTAACTAGTTTATGAAATACATACTGGAAAGTTAATAAACAATGACCCCATCATTTTCCCTTTTCAATATAACTAATATAACGTTAACCCTGTCCCTGACAACCATGTCACTCATGTTTATCACATCTGTTTGCTGTTAGCCAGCGATAGTTTGTCAGTGCAGTAAGTAATGTAGCAGATTGAAAGGTAAGCATCAGAGCATCTTTTTACAGCTCAGCAGACAACGGTGCAGTGGTGGATTGTGTCTGATGAGTGTTGATTTCACGCTATGTTGTTAGTTGGTGAGACACAATACTGGAAAGTAAATAAAGTCCATCTTTTACTCTCCGTGACAATGAGCTTATAGCTAACTAGCTAACCACATAACTACTTTCATTGCTTGTCAGCTGAGTGGAAGCTAATGTGTAAACGTATTCACCAAACTGTTTTGTTCAGGATTTACAGTTTGGTACCCCCTTCAGTTAAACAATTCCAGTCATTGCATTTACAAAAATATTTTAAATTCTGGTTTTCCACCATTGAAAGTTTCCCATGAACTTGTATAGCAGAATACGGTGTAACACCGCTGCCGCTGTTTATCTCTTGTCTTGGCAGCAGCGAACCATTGTTATTGTGAGTTATTGTTTGTGACTGTTTTGTTATACATTAACAACAAAATATTGCTGATGATGTTTTGATAAGCAAGAAAACTGTATTTAGTAAAATTTAGAATTACTTGTACTTTACTTCAGTATTACCATGGCATTTTCTATTACTTCATACTTCCACTCCACTACATTTCAGAGGGAAATATTGTACTTTTTCCATTGTTGACAATGTATAATAAAAATGTCAAATATTCTTTGATAAAAATATTTAAGAAAGCAGCATTCTGAGTACCTTTGCATAGTCATATCAGTGCAAAATCAGTGAACAGATAACATAACAGACAGACAGATAACAGGTCTGTTTTCATTCCAGCTCAAAAATTAACTATATCGGCCACCATTTCAAAATCTGTGAAATTTCCCTTTCTAAAATCGGTATCGATCTCAAAAATCCCATATCGGTCGGGCTCTACTGTGAACTAGTCTACGACATTCAAAATTCTTCGTGGAAAAGCCAGAGGGTTTAAAAGTTAAGAAATTACGACTGAAATATATTACTATTTTAAAATAAAATGTGAACAGTTTATAATAATAATAATAACTACAACAATTATAATAATTATAATTATAATCAATAATAATAATTGTTATTTTTATTATTACAATCATATTTAAGTTGACTGTGTTCCAAAAAATAAGTGTATAAATGAAAACAAAAAAAATTTGCAAAGTCAACTGGCTTTTTTTCTACTTAAGACTTTCTGGAATTGCTGTTAATTTGCTGCTGCATTATCCAGTAGACTTTTTAATAGTTTTTCTTAATCGGCTATACAGTTTGATTTAATTGTCAGTTTTTTCTCTTTATAGTGAAATAATATCATTTCCACACAGTGAGGTAAAGATATTCTAAACTGATAAAGAAAAAAGAAAGAAAAAAAAAAAAACACTGATATCGGATCTAGATTGATACCGAGAATTCAAATTTCTTAATTGGATCGAGAGAGAAAAAGTGGTGTCGGTGCATCCCTACGTGCATGAAAATTTTGCACAAACATGTGTAATAAACATTTGTGCCTACAACTATTTTTGAATGTACAATAACAGGACAAGTTTAAAAATTAGTTGGAAACTCTTTTCAGAGCTATTAGTCTTTGAGGATCATACAGTATGTATTTACTCTTTACTATGTCCGCAGTGTGGCGTGATTTTTTTTTTTTTGTACCTTTTAAGCATTGGATACAGGTGTTGAGTGATTAGACAAGACTGCATTGTTTCACTTTAGCGTTAAAGGCTAAATGGCAAAGGGGAAGTTGGCTAGCCTCAGTTGTTATGTCGCTGGGTGAGATATGACATGTATTGTGAATCTGTAGAGAAGCACATTAAAGGGGAGGGGGTTGTTGACCTGGATTAAACCTCTCTCAAGCACAGCACAATAGCCTGCATTTTCAATGATGTAGGTCATTGATCAGAGCGCTGGGCGCCAGGCTGCAGGATCCATCTCCATGCATTAACCTTACACTGGAAATGTGATCAGTGATGCTTATTCTTCTAGCCAAGCTGCATTGTGCTGGGGGATAACAGTAGTTTGCTAGTCCCACAGTTACTGGGGTTTTAACCAGTGTTTTCAGATAATTGGTTTCATATGAGGATGCCTTTTCTGCAGTATTTAGATTTTCAGCAATCCTTTTGTGTACATAATATGTTGCAGTACAACCACATGTAGTGTCAAGCGACAGTTTGTTGACTTGGCTTCTAGTGTGTAGGGCTGGGTATTGATACAGATTTCCCAATTCAATTCCAATTCACAAGCTTTTGATTCTGATTTCGACTACATTCAATATAAATTCTTATGGGTATAATTCTGTTATAATGTCCCTTTTGCTTGCATATAAAATAAATGATTTTCCAGCTAATGCTGTTAATTGTACAGGGACCTTCTAACTAGGTACATCATGCAAATATTTATTTTAATACTTAGATTTTATTCTTTTTCATCATTTTTGGTCGCAATTTGGCTTTTTAACAAATCAATGTATTCAAACAATAAATAACATATTACATTTCATATAGTAGTTTTTGTTACATGTTTATTGTTTACATGCATATTTTTTTGACTATGATTTGTTGTACACATGCTAAAACGAAAGGGTATTAAAAGAGACATTATTCAATGACAGAACAACTTTTACTCTCAACACGCTGTGAAAGGATATCACTGCACAATTACTGGTGAGTGAAATATGAACATTTGCCAGGCAGTTACCAACTATATATACATATTAGTTGCATAGTTGGAAAATTTGGTTGCAAATGCGAGTGATTTTTCAGGCATTGTAGTGGAAGTTTGCATATAGAGTAAAAGATCAATCTTGGGATTTAAGAATTGATATCGAGATCATTAAAAATGAAGATCGCAATGCATCATAAAATCTATATTTTTGCCCACCCCTACTAGTATGTTAAAAGTTGTGCGGGTGAGGAACTTTAGGTCTGTAGATTTGAGTTCTTTGAGAACCAAATGGGTCTTTTCAGGAAGTGCTCTAGATAGCGCATGGCTGCTCTTGTGTGGAACCCAGACTTTAATGGGTCATGAAACACTAAAACATGTTTTTTGAGATGTTAACCAATAAGTACTTGTCATCCAAGATGTACAACATTAGCTCTTCCAAAATCTAGTGAGCTGCCTTGCTGTCTACTTCCTACATAGTCACCTGCCTTCTAAGGCAGCATCCTAACAATGACAGAACCTCATAGGTAGGGCTGGATACAGATTCTGTTCTGATTCATAAGCTCTCAGTTCAATTCATTAAGTTATATTTAAGTTATAATGTTCATTTTGCTTGCATATGAAGGAAATTCTCTCTCTATATATATATATTAGGGCTGTACAATTAATAGAAATGAAATCGTAATTGCGATATGACTTTGTGCGATTACGAAACCGCAAACGGCTGCGATTTAATTCAATAAATAAATACTTCAGTTTATTTGCACTGCTGTGTCCTGTCTGTATTATGTTAGTGCATTAATACAGTGTTTTCTGAGTGGTTCTGTGCTCCACAACTCCATCTCATGCTCAGAGTAACAGATGTGCTCTGAGTTGGGTTGCGTTAGTTTTCGTGCACTGAGAGCGTTAAAGGGAAACCAGCGCGTGGGTGAAGCTTTATTAATGTCTGCGAGAGCGGCATCTGAGTCTCCCTGTGCACATTTATCATAATAATAATGTGCGATACAGATAAGGTATAATTCAAGCATCTTTATTAAATGTCTCCAGAGCAAACTGCATTAACAGTAGCACCTTCTGAGTCTGTAAACATGCGTTCTTTCTTTTTCCACTCTTCTCATAGAGTGTGTTGCCCTCATTAAAGCTCCATTGGGAACAAGTGAAAACTGAACTAATATTACCAACATCCAACAAAATGAAAAGGCAACAACAACAAAAACACATAGATAAATAAAATAAATTGATTTACAATATTTAGACACTATTATATAATGCATTGTTAAATAAAATAGTATAAAAAAGGAATTAAAAGAATTCAATTAAAATGATGACTATGAACAAATAAGCAAAACTTTCATATTATATGTAAACCTCATTCTTTACAGGGCTATCTATTTTAATATACAGTAGAATATTTTGTGTAAGCCTACTTGTTTTTAAGGCTTATTCATCATAAATATGAATATTTTTGTGTTTGTTTATTTGATAAGGCCTATTATTTAACCAACCAACAGTACTTTTGTCAGCGAAAAATAGGCAACAGCTATGGTAATAGCAACAGGAACATTCAGTTAACAATAACAGTGAGCAAAAAGCTTCCATATAACCAGTTATGACAGAGCTGCTGATAAAAGGTTAAATAATCAGTATTGGCTTAATAGATGAAAAGAAAATCTGTAATTTTATTGGTTGTAAAAATTCTGATTGGAACTTTCCTGATATTCAAGTTGACTGGGTGCCAAAAAATAATGATTAGTAGTTGATGATGAATAGGATCATGAATAGTTGGCTGAGACCCTATCACAGAGTGGACAAAAACAGGTACACAGTTGACAGGTGTGATTTCACTGTTTTATATAGAGATGATTGTTGGGATTTTCACACACAACAGTCTCTAGAATTTACTCAGAATGATTCCAAAATCAAAAAAACATCCAGTGAGCGGCAATTCTGTGGATGGAAACGCCTTGTTGTTGAGAGAGGTCAACAGAGAATGGCCAGACTGGTTTGAACTGACAAAGTCTACAGTAACTCAGATAACTGCTCAGTACAATTGTGGTGAGAAGAATATCAGCTCAGAATGCTATTGTGAGATGCGGGTTTTAACGTTGTGGCTGATTGGTGTGTAATATATATATTAGGGCTGGGCGATATATCAAATATTAACGATATAATCTAGATAATTTTGCTGACGATGTAAAATTGACCAGTATCATGAATATTTTGATGATTTTAATGTGCTTTCATTTGGCCATTAATTTTCATAAAGAGTGCATCAGACTAATTTCAGGATCCTTCAGGGCTGCACAGTTAAACAAAATAACATCAAAATGGCAAGTTGGTCACATGTGATTATTAATCCACAAAAGGCTGTGATTTAAAGACAGATAAACGGTCTGTGTGTGATTCAGAATAAACCGGTGATTCGCTGATCTGTGAGCACGTGTATGGCACCGATCTCAGATCAGTTCAGGTGCATTGTGAAATCAAAGTAATGCAGGTTTAAGCATTCACGCAGTTCCAAACATTAGTAACCTCTACAAGTAATTATACAAGTCTACAAACCTTTTCGGTGTCAAAATAAAAGCTCCTTGTGAAGTTGAAGTAAATATGACAGCACTTTCAGTGTCAAAATAAAAGCCCCCATGTGAAGATGAAGTAAACAGAACAGAAATATATTACTTTTGTGAAACACAAATCTAATAATCAGAATAATAATGATAATCCAGCATTATTTTATAATAATCAACCTGACGTGTCACACAGTAATAATTTAGTATTATGCAATGTTCAACTGGGTTTAAAAAATATGTCAGTGAAGTAGCTTTGCACAGTAAAAACATTAGAAGGTAAATAATGCTTTTTATTAAGATACTATGTATCATTGTGTATGAAATATAAATATAAAGTGCATATCAGTGAAAATGATTGAATTTCATTCTCCCTTGTGTTTATTTAATGTGTTAATTATTAGATTTTTATTTAATCCCTTTAAAATATTTAATCTACATGGCTACAGTGGCTGTTTGGATGAAATCGTGGTTCCTCTGATAAAAAAAACACTTGCGCTATTTTAGAGCAAATACATAATTATTGAGATATTTATCGAATATTGTCAGTAGGCTGAAAAATATTGAGATACATACTGGTGGCCAAAAGTTTGGAATAATGTACATATTTGGCTCTTATGGAAAGAAATTGGTACTTTTATTCACCAAAGTGGCATTCAACTGATCACAATGTATAGTCAGGACATTAATAACATGAAAAATTACTATTACAATTTGAAAAAAATTTCAGAACGTCTTAAACTATTTCAAAGAGTTCTCATCAAAAAATCCTCTATGTGCAGCAGTGACAGCTTTGCAGATCCTTGACATTCTAGCTGTCAGTATGTCCAGACACTTAGGTGACATTTCACCCCACACTTCCTGTAGCACTTGTCATAGATGTGGCTGTCTTGTCAGGCACTTCTCACGCACCTTACAGTCTAGCTGATCCCACAAAAGCTCAATGGGGTTAAGTTGTCTGTTGTCTAATGTCTGTGTTTCTTTGTCCACTCTAACCTTTTTGTTTTTCTGTTTCAAAAGTGGCTTTTTCTTTGCAATTCTTCCCATAAGGCCTGCACCCCTGAGTCTTCTCTTTACTGTTGTACATGAAACTGGTGTTGAGCGGGTAGAATTCAATGAAGCTGTCAGCTGAGGACATGTGAGGCATCTATTTCTCAAACTAGAGACTCTGATGTACTTATCCTCTTGTTTAGTTGTACATCTGGACTTCCACATCTCTTTCTGTCCTTGTTAGAGCCAGTTGTCCTTTGTCTTTGAAGAATGTAGTGTACACATTTGTATGAAATCTTTCAGTGAAAAATTTTAAGCATTGTATAGCCTTCGTTCTTCAAAACAATGACTGATTGATGAGTTTCTACAGAAAGCTGTTTCTTTTTTGCCATTTTTGACCTAATATTGACCTTAAGACATGCCAGTCTATTGCATACTGTGGCAACTCAAAACAAACACAAAGACAATGTTAAGCTTCATTTAATGAACCAAATAGCTTTCAACTGTGTTTGATATAATGGCAAGTGATTTTCTAGAACCAAATGATCAATTCAACATGATTACTCAAGGATAAGGTGTTGGAGTGATGGCTGCTGGAAATGGGGCCTGTCTAGATTTGATCAAAAATGACATTTTTTAAATAGTGATGGTGCTGTTTTTTACATCAGTAATGTCCTGACTATACATTGTGATCAGTTGAATGCCACTTTGGTGAATTAAAGTACCAATTCTCTTCCGAAACAGCTAAATCTGAACATTATTCCAAACTTTTGGGCACCAGTATAATTTTTTCAGAAATATCGCCAAGCACTAATATATATATATATATATATAACAGTTGCTTATTTCATGCATAATTTGTTTTACATTATGTAAAACAAGTGCTAAAACTGTACTGTTTCTCTAAGAAAAATTACAGTTCAGCAAACATCTCTCAGAAGTGTTTTTTTTTTTTTTTGCCAAATAAACGAGAGTTGATTTGAATGCCATCTATACCACATCTGTGTTTGCGATTAGAATTATTTGTATTTTTTTTGTTGGTTTTGAACAACGACTGTCTGTAAAGTACATAAAGGATGTTAAAAGAGACATTATTCAGTGACAAATGGATTTCGTTGATCTTGTCTCTGGACACACATTACACGGAGCAAGTCAAACCAAACTTTTACTCTCAACACGCAGTGTAGGAATCTCCCTGCTGAACTTCTCTACCATACAAGTACATTTACCAGCCAGTGACGAATCACAGACATTTTTTAATTACATGTAGCGCAAAATTGGGTCTCATATGCGAGTGATTTACTCATATTATAGAGGGTTGCACATATAGTAAAATAATAATCTTGAGATTTAAAGAATGGATATGGAGATTGTTCAAATAAAGATCGAGATTAATCAGAAAATCTATACTTTTACTCAGCCCTACTCATAAATGACTAACTTGGAACACTCTTCATAGACAGCAACACGCACATTGTTTCCAAATAGAGTATGACGTTAGCATGTTGCCAAGTTAACGACCTGATACTCTTAATTAGCATAAAACATTCATAGTTATTTTTTTAATTAGACATTTTTAATACTATAAAGTATTGAATGAATTGCATTTATAAATAAACATTTCTTACACTTAGGTGGCAGCATAATTTATGTTGCCTTTTGGAACAGCGCTTATAGACAGCTCACTAGGTTTTGGAACAGAAGAAGTTATAGCATGCGTATTTTCATTTTAAGGGCATAGTGGTTAATAAAGAGATTTTGGGGCTTTTTTCAAGTTTGCAATCAATTAATGAATGTCACTGCATATGTCATACAGACATGCAATTTGTACATATCTATGTCATTGCTGCCTAAGTACCTCTCCATGATTACTATGCACAAGAAGCATGGCCATTGTTGCTTGACATGCACTTTTTCTGTGTTGTTGCCATCAAGAAGCATGGCTCGCAAATGTGCATTTGCATCATGCAAATGTGCAAAGGAGTTGTATGTCTTTCCTTGCAATGCTGATTGCTGACAGATTTAGAGGCTTTCCATCATTGACCTACACCTCTGAAATATACTAGTACAAAAAGCATTTTTTACACAAAAGAGCTGTGTGAATTACAGACCTTTTTTTTTTTTTGGAGCTTTGCTGGTCATTGTCACTTTATTAAACGTGACTCAATTTTGTCATTTATAGTCTGATAACACTATATCCATCCTAACTGTGAATGTATTGGTAGGTAGATTATCAATCTATTAGTAGTGATGAACTGTTTTCCAAATTGTGTTGGGATTGGACATGTTTCATGACATTTTAAGGGCTTCATCTGTGAAAGCCACCTTAAACTTACGTTCAGTGTTCATTTCAGGTACATTGTACATTTTTGTGTCATTACCTTTGCTCCTAAAAATGCAAAACACAGACTTAATTTTTGTAACGGATCATGGGGTGCAAACAAATGAATGGGCAATGCAGTGCTTCAGTTCTGAACTGTGACCATGCTATTTTTAAAATGTAAGCCTTCTTTTTGGCATCTTTTCCATAAAAGCATGAATCAAATGTCTTGTTATACAGAAACTGGGCTGCCATGGCAAGTTGTGAACAGCTCAGTAGCATTATAACACAATAGCATTATAACAATAACAGTTCATGGTTATATTACATTCAGTCTCCTCTTGTTCTCAGACTTTTTATTGTTTTAATTTCTCCTGTTTGCTATACTTGTTGTGTCTGAAAGATAAACTTCAAGTCCTGAGAACATTTTGGTAATTTCTTTGCTTCTAATTGCCAACAGCTGAATTGTAATCAGTGACTTTAATGTCTTAATTTGTCACAGCTCAGTGAAATTGTTTAAATGACTTGATTTTGATGAGTTTTTATTTATTTTTTGGCCAAATATCACGTGTCACCACCTACAAATGTCTTACAAATGAAGTTACAAAAAAAGCTAAAGATAGTGTCGTCTTGGTTAGTGATACTACCTGAACTAGAACTTGAAATGTTTTTATCAGTATATGATTGCTACAATAATACATGCATGTAGTGATGTCAAAATTACTGGTACTTCTGTACCAAGTCGATACTAAAATAAAAAAGGATGGAATGATACCAGTGTGTCTGTAGTAACGGTCCCTGCGTGCTGTCTGACTGACAGATGGCTGTTTTAAAATGCTCACAAGCTTGAGCGTGTGTTCTGATACTTCTTTACACAAAAATGGACAATTAATCAAATTAAAATGTAATATGTCCTTGTTTGATTATTAAACCACAAATAAATGTGATTTTATTAAACAAATACACAGTCTGAAAGTGCTGTGCAATGCAAAGTGAATGTGTGAAGCTGCTCATGAGCTGAAAACAAACATTTTGAGTATCGCGCTCATAACATTTTAGTGAAGTACTACAGGTTCAAGCAATCGTGCAATTCCAAACATTAGTAACCACTATAAAGTTATTATACGAATCTACAAACACGGAACTATAGAGTTTGATAGTGGTTCACGATGCGGAACTCATAACTGTCAAACAAACATGGCACTTGCCGTTTCATAATAAAAGCTCCTGGTGGAGGTGAAATAAACATATCTGCATTTGCAGTGTCAAAATAAAAACCCCAGTTTAGGGTGAAGTAAATAGGACAGAAATATATTAATAAATCTTATCCTGAAAATAATAATAATTCAGTATTATATTATAATAATAAACTTGCCTGGGTTCCACAGTAATAATTTAGTACTATGCAGTATTCAGTAGTTTTTGCACACCTTCTTCATTCACAAAGAAAAATGTTTTAGTAAAAATATATTAAGGTAGATAAGCTTCCATATATGATTGTATGTTAA